>NW_028138687.1:0-75425 GCF_964270905.1 Leucopleurus acutus | reverse complement strand
GGGCAGCGCTTCGCCATCACCGTTGCACATTCACGGAGCTTAGTCAAACGAACGCATTTACTTCCTGGGGCTCAAACACAGCCGAGGAGTCGGAAGGCATACAGTGAGTGCCCTTTGACAGTTGTTACAACGAACGTGAGTGCACAGTGTCTCGTGAAATACCTTCCACGGTTGAAGCATTCCGTTAACGCGAGCCCCTCCGCTCCCTCTGGCACTCCGAGGTGTTACTGTCGGGGGAAATCTGGACTCTTGCTTGAGGCCGGGGTGGGGCGGGGGGACTCACAGTTCTTCTGCCGGCGAGCTCCAGAGCGCTCCTGCTGAAGCCCCCAGCAAGGAACTGAGAGCGGCAGGCCTCACACGAGTCGACTCAGACTTCTTCTGTCACGAGTACACTCAGACTTCTTATGTGAGGCCTTCCGGCAGCAAAGAGAAGGTGCGCGCGAGGAGTGTGCTTCAGGCAGCTTAGGACCCGCCACTGTCTCGTCCACCACGGAGGGGAATCAGGTTTGGCCAGGGTCGCCCAGCTTCATACCTGAGCTCCTACAGGTATCCTCAGTGGTTTCTGATTACCTCAAGGAAACACAACGGGAGGAACAGGGCCCTTCCGTGGAGGCCCTTCTGGGCACAGGGACCTCTGCGTGGGATCTACTGGGTAAGTATGGCAGTACCTGAGGTAGGCCTCAGTGACCAAGGCTCTCTGGCTCACGCCTAGCTGTGTAGAGAAGTGTGGCAAACGTACGTACGGCTCCTCAGGCTGGGCCCACAGCCTAGCTTTCGCTTCTGTGAGAGTGCTGTCCCGAGTCTCTTCCTGGAGCCAGTCGTCAGCGCGGTGCCTTTTGGCACTGCAGTTCTCTTTCAGTCAAGGAGGCCGTTCGACTGACTGGCAAAGGGAGTCCGCCCAGCGCTGCTTTCGCCAGTCTCTCTGACGACTGGGCCACTCAACCCGGGCAACCCAGAGAGGAGTACACTGCCCTAGCTATGACTGTGAAGAGCTGTCTCCAGGGGCCTGCTTACGCTCAGGTTCCTCAGAAGCCAGAGGCCGCCGTTCCGGCACGGAGAGAGGTCATCATGCGAAACTGGCGAGCGGGCTCCTACCCTGTGTGTCCCCAGGAGCGTCGCCGGGTTAAGGCACTCCGTGGTGGAGTATGGCCTCATTGGAGACCCCCTGCACGCCCAACTCCCCTGACGTGAAACACTGGAACTTCACCTTGAGGCCTGAGGTCACCTTTCGTTCGGCCGGAGCCGGACCTGGGGTGCCGTGGGAGGAGTTCCTAGAAAGGGATTGCCAGCACGGTTTTCGCTTTGGGAGAACACGCAGCCTCGGCCCACAACGACAGTCCTGCCGTGCAGAGACGTCGGGCCGCTAGTGCTGTTCAAGGCAGCTTTGAAGCCAAGCGCAAGGCGCCTCCAAACGGGGAGAAAGCGTCCTCTCCCCTCCGCGTCCCACGTTCAAGCTGAATGACGCAGCATGTTTCTCGGAAGGCTCTGCCGAGCTATCCAGTACAAGGGAGAGAGTGCCTGCCTCTGCTGAGAAAGGTTTTGACGTGGGGATTGCTGGACAGGCGGAAGAGCGTTCCCCAGGCCGTGCGAAGTTTAGGCTTTGGTGACTCTGGAGGGTCCCAAGGGTCCAGAATTGTGCCTGGGAAAGCTGTCCTCTTTTTCTTTCTCCGGCTGGAAGTAAACAGCTGGCAACCGACTGCCGTACGCAGACGTCCTGGGGGAGCCCCCCGGTTTCATTCGGGACGCACATTGGTGTCTCACAGAAGAGCCCAAATTCCTAATTGGGGGCACACCAGCGTGGAATGTAAGGCTGTTTAGAACTGCGTACCCTGAGGCCGTTGGAAGGCCGTACAAACGAGAGCTTTCGAGGGAACAGGGCAGCGCTTCGCCATCATCGTTGCACGTTCACGGAGCTTAATCAAACGAACGCATTTACTTCCTGGGGCTCAAACGCAACAGAGGAGTTGGAAGGCATACAGTGCCCTTTGACAGTTGTTACAACGAACGTGAGTGCACAGTGTCTCGTGAAATAAATCCCTAGCACTGTTGAAGCATTCCGTTAACGCGTGCTTCTTCGCTCCTCTGGCACTCCGAGGTGTTACTGACGGGGGAAATCTGGACTTTTGCTTGAGGCCGGGGTGGGGCGGGGGGGCTCACAATTCTTTTGTCGGCGAGCTCCAGAGTGCTCTTGCTGAAGGTCCCAGCAAGGAACTGAGAGCAGCAGGCCTCACACGAGTACACTCAGACGGCTTCCGTCACGAGTACACTCAGGCCTCTTATGTGAGGCCTTCCGGCAGCAAAGAGAAGGTGGGCGCGAGGAGTGTGCTTCAGGCAGCTTAGCACTCGCCACTGTCTCGTCTACCACGGAGGGGAATAAGGTTTGCCCAGGGTCGCCCAGTTTCAAAGCTGAGCTCACGTAGTTATCCTCAGTGGTTTCTGATTACCTCAAGGAAACACACGGGAGGAACAAGGCCCTTCCATGGAGGCCCTTTTGGGCACAGGGACCTCTGCATGGGATCTAGTGGGTAAGTATGGCAGTACCTTAGATAGGCCTCAGTGACCAAGGCTGTCGTCTGGCTCATGCCTTAGCTGTGTTAAGTGTGGAAAACGTGCTGGTCCTCAGGCTGGGCCCACAGCCTAGCTTTCGCTTCTGTGAGAGTGCTGTCCCGAGTCTCCTCCTGGAGCCAGTCGTCCGCACGGTGCCTTCTGGCACTGCAGTTCTCTTTCAGTCAAGGAGGCCGTGCGACTGGCAGAGGGAGTCTGCGCAGCACTGCCTTCGCGAGGCTCTTTGACGACTGGGGCACTCAACCCAGGCAAGCCAGAGAGCAGTACGTGGCCCTTGCTATGAATGTGAAGAGCTTTCTCCAGGGGCCTGTTTAGGCTAAGGTTCCTCAGAAGCCAGGAGCCGCCCTTCCGGCACGGAGAGAAGTCATCCTGCGAAATTGGCGAACGAGCTCCTATCCTGTGTGCCCCCAGGAGCGTCGCAGAGTTAAGGCACTCCGTGGTGGAGTATGGCCTCATGGAAACCACTGCACACCCAACTCCCCCGACGTGAAACACTGGAACTTCACCTTGAGGCCTGAGGTCACCTTTCGTTTGGCCGGAGCCGAACATGTGGTGCCGTGGGAGGGGTTTCTAGAAAGGTATTGCCAGCACGGTTTTCGCTTTGGGAGAACACGCAGCCTCGGCCCACAACGACAGTCCTGCCGTGCAGAGACGTCGGGCCGCTAGTGCTGTTCAAGGCAGCTTTGAAGCCAAGCGCAAGGCGCCTCCAAACGGGGAGAAAGCGTCCTCTCCCCTCCGCGTCCCACGTTCAAGCTGAATGACGCAGCATGTTTCTCGGAAGGCTCTGCCGAGCTATCCAGTACAAGGGAGAGAGTGCCTGCCTCTGCTGAGAAAGGTTTTGACGTGGGGATTGCTGGACAGGCGGAAGAGCGTTCCCCAGGCCGTGCAAAGTTTAGGCCTTGGTGATTCTGCATGGTCCCAAGGGTCCAGAATTGTCCCTGGGAAAGCTGTCCTTTTCCCCTCTTTTTCCGGCTGGAAGCACACCTCTGGCATCCGACTGCCGTTCGGCGACGTCCTGGGGGAGACGCCCTGGTTTCACTTGTGGCGCACACTGGTGTTTCTCAGAAGAGCCCAAATTCCTCCCTGCGGGTGGGTGGGGGGCTTGGCACACCAGCATGGAATGTAAGGCTGTTTAGAACTGCGTACCTTGAGGCCGTGTGAAGGCCGCGCGAACGAGAGCTTTCGAGCGAACAGGGCAGCGCTTCGCCATCACCGTTGCACATTCACGGAGCTTAGTCAAACGAACGCATTTACTTCCTGGGGCTCAAACACAGCCGAGGAGTCGGAAGGCATACAGTGAGTGCCCTTTGACAGTTGTTACAACGAACGTGAGTGCACAGTGTCTCGTGAAATACCTTCCACGGTTGAAGCATTCCGTTAACGCGAGCCCCTCCGCTCCCTCTGGCACTCCGAGGTGTTACTGTCGGGGGAAATCTGGACTCTTGCTTGAGGCCGGGGTGGGGCGGGGGGACTCACAGTTCTTCTGCCGGCGAGCTCCAGAGCGCTCCTGCTGAAGCCCCCAGCAAGGAACTGAGAGCGGCAGGCCTCACACGAGTCGACTCAGACTTCTTCTGTCACGAGTACACTCAGACTTCTTATGTGAGGCCTTCCGGCAGCAAAGAGAAGGTGCGCGCGAGGAGTGTGCTTCAGGCAGCTTAGGACCCGCCACTGTCTCGTCCACCACGGAGGGGAATCAGGTTTGGCCAGGGTCGCCCAGCTTCATACCTGAGCTCCTACAGGTATCCTCAGTGGTTTCTGATTACCTCAAGGAAACACAACGGGAGGAACAGGGCCCTTCCGTGGAGGCCCTTCTGGGCACAGGGACCTCTGCGTGGGATCTACTGGGTAAGTATGGCAGTACCTGAGGTAGGCCTCAGTGACCAAGGCTCTCTGGCTCACGCCTAGCTGTGTAGAGAAGTGTGGCAAACGTACGTACGGCTCCTCAGGCTGGGCCCACAGCCTAGCTTTCGCTTCTGTGAGAGTGCTGTCCCGAGTCTCTTCCTGGAGCCAGTCGTCAGCGCGGTGCCTTTTGGCACTGCACTTCTCTTTCAGTCAAGGAGGCCGTTCGACTGACTGGCAAAGGGAGTCCGCCCAGCGCTGCTTTCGCCAGTCTCTCTGACGACTGGGCCACTCAACCCGGGCAACCCAGAGAGGAGTACACTGCCCTAGCTATGACTGTGAAGAGCTGTCTCCAGGGGCCTGCTTACGCTCAGGTTCCTCAGAAGCCAGAGGCCGCCGTTCCGGCACGGAGAGAGGTCATCATGCGAAACTGGCGAGCGGGCTCCTACCCTGTGTGTCCCCAGGAGCGTCGCCGGGTTAAGGCACTCCGTGGTGGAGTATGGCCTCATTGGAGACCCCCTGCACGCCCAACTCCCCTGACGTGAAACACTGGAACTTCACCTTGAGGCCTGAGGTCACCTTTCGTTCGGCCGGAGCCGGACCTGGGGTGCCGTGGGAGGAGTTCCTAGAAAGGGATTGCCAGCACGGTTTTCGCTTTGGGAGAACACGCAGCCTCGGCCCACAACGACAGTCCTGCCGTGCAGAGACGTCGGGCCGCTAGTGCTGTTCAAGGCAGCTTTGAAGCCAAGCGCAAGGCGCCTCCAAACGGGGAGAAAGCGTCCTCTCCCCTCCGCGTCCCACGTTCAAGCTGAATGACGCAGCATGTTTCTCGGAAGGCTCTGCCGAGCTATCCAGTACAAGGGAGAGAGTGCCTGCCTCTGCTGAGAAAGGTTTTGACGTGGGGATTGCTGGACAGGCGGCAGAGCGTTCCCCAGGCCGTGCGAAGTTTAGGCTTTGGTGACTCTGGAGGGTCCCAAGGGTCCAGAATTGTGCCTGGGAAAGCTGTCCTCTTTTTCTTTCTCCGGCTGGAAGTAAACAGCTGGCAACCGACTGCCGTACGCAGACGTCCTGGGGGAGCCCCCCGGTTTCATTCGGGACGCACATTGGTGTCTCACAGAAGAGCCCAAATTCCTAATTGGGGGCACACCAGCGTGGAATGTAAGGCTGTTTAGAACTGCGTACCCTGAGGCCGTTGGAAGGCCGTACAAACGAGAGCTTTCGAGGGAACAGGGCAGCGCTTCGCCATCATCGTTGCACGTTCACGGAGCTTAATCAAACGAACGCATTTACTTCCTGGGGCTCAAACGCAACAGAGGAGTTGGAAGGCATACAGTGCCCTTTGACAGTTGTTACAACGAACGTGAGTGCACAGTGTCTCGTGAAATAAATCCCTAGCACTGTTGAAGCATTCCGTTAACGCGTGCTTCTTCGCTCCTCTGGCACTCCGAGGTGTTACTGACGGGGGAAATCTGGACTTTTGCTTGAGGCCGGGGTGGGGCGGGGGGGCTCACAATTCTTTTGTCGGCGAGCTCCAGAGTGCTCTTGCTGAAGCTCCCAGCAAGGAACTGAGAGCAGCAGGCCTCACACGAGTACACTCAGACGGCTTCCGTCACGAGTACACTCAGGCCTCTTATGTGAGGCCTTCCGGCAGCAAAGAGAAGGTGGGCGCGAGGAGTGTGCTTCAGGCAGCTTAGCACTCGCCACTGTCTCGTCTACCACGGAGGGGAATAAGGTTTGCCCAGGGTCGCCCAGTTTCAAAGCTGAGCTCACGTAGTTATCCTCAGTGGTTTCTGATTACCTCAAGGAAACACAAGGGAGGAACAGGGCCCTTCCATGGAGGCCCTTTTGGGCACAGGGACCTCTGCGTGGGATCTAGTGGGTAAGTATGGCAGTACCTTAGATAGGCCTCAGTGACCAAGGCTGTCGTCTGGCTCATGCCTTAGCTGTGTTAAGTGTGGAAAACGTGCTGGTCCTCAGGCTGGGCCCACAGCCTAGCTTTCGCTTCTGTGAGAGTGCTGTCCCGAGTCTCCTCCTGGAGCCAGTCGTCCGCACGGTGCCTTCTGGCACTGCAGTTCTCTTTCAGTCAAGGAGGCCGTGCGACTGGCAGAGGGAGTCTGCGCAGCACTGCCTTCGCGAGGCTCTTTGACGACTGGGGCACTCAACCCAGGCAAGCCAGAGAGCAGTACGTGGCCCTTGCTATGAATGTGAAGAGCTTTCTCCAGGGGCCTGTTTAGGCTAAGGTTCCTCAGAAGCCAGGAGCCGCCCTTCCGGCACGGAGAGAAGTCATCCTGCGAAATTGGCGAACGAGCTCCTATCCTGTGTGCCCCCAGGAGCGTCGCAGAGTTAAGGCACTCCGTGGTGGAGTATGGCCTCATGGAAACCACTGCACACCCAACTCCCCCGACGTGAAACACTGGAACTTCACCTTGAGGCCTGAGGTCACCTTTCGTTTGGCCGGAGCCGAACATGTGGTGCCGTGGGAGGGGTTTCTAGAAAGGTATTGCCAGCACGGTTTTCGCTTTGGGAGAACACGCAGCCTCGGCCCACAACGACAGTCCTGCCGTGCAGAGACGTCGGGCCGCTAGTGCTGTTCAAGGCAGCTTTGAAGCCAAGCGCAAGGCGCCTCCAAACGGGGAGAAAGCGTCCTCTCCCCTCCGCGTCCCACGTTCAAGCTGAATGACGCAGCATGTTTCTCGGAAGGCTCTGCCGAGCTATCCAGTACAAGGGAGAGAGTGCCTGCCTCTGCTGAGAAAGGTTTTGACGTGGGGATTGCTGGACAGGCGGAAGAGCGTTCCCCAGGCCGTGCAAAGTTTAGGCCTTGGTGATTCTGCATGGTCCCAAGGGTCCAGAATTGTCCCTGGGAAAGCTGTCCTTTTCCCCTCTTTTTCCGGCTGGAAGCACACCTCTGGCATCCGACTGCCGTTCGGCGACGTCCTGGGGGAGACGCCCTGGTTTCACTTGTGGCGCACACTGGTGTTTCTCAGAAGAGCCCAAATTCCTCCCTGCGGGTGGGTGGGGGGCTTGGCACACCAGCATGGAATGTAAGGCTGTTTAGAACTGCGTACCTTGAGGCCGTGTGAAGGCCGCGCGAACGAGAGCTTTCGAGCGAACAGGGCAGCGCTTCGCCATCACCGTTGCACATTCACGGAGCTTAGTCAAACGAACGCATTTACTTCCTGGGGCTCAAACACAGCCGAGGAGTCGGAAGGCATACAGTGAGTGCCCTTTGACAGTTGTTACAACGAACGTGAGTGCACAGTGTCTCGTGAAATACCTTCCACGGTTGAAGCATTCCGTTAACGCGAGCCCCTCCGCTCCCTCTGGCACTCCGAGGTGTTACTGTCGGGGGAAATCTGGACTCTTGCTTGAGGCCGGGGTGGGGCGGGGGGACTCACAGTTCTTCTGCCGGCGAGCTCCAGAGCGCTCCTGCTGAAGCCCCCAGCAAGGAACTGAGAGCGGCAGGCCTCACACGAGTCGACTCAGACTTCTTCTGTCACGAGTACACTCAGACTTCTTATGTGAGGCCTTCCGGCAGCAAAGAGAAGGTGCGCGCGAGGAGTGTGCTTCAGGCAGCTTAGGACCCGCCACTGTCTCGTCCACCACGGAGGGGAATCAGGTTTGGCCAGGGTCGCCCAGCTTCATACCTGAGCTCCTACAGGTATCCTCAGTGGTTTCTGATTACCTCAAGGAAACACAACGGGAGGAACAGGGCCCTTCCGTGGAGGCCCTTCTGGGCACAGGGACCTCTGCGTGGGATCTACTGGGTAAGTATGGCAGTACCTGAGGTAGGCCTCAGTGACCAAGGCTCTCTGGCTCACGCCTAGCTGTGTAGAGAAGTGTGGCAAACGTACGTACGGCTCCTCAGGCTGGGCCCACAGCCTAGCTTTCGCTTCTGTGAGAGTGCTGTCCCGAGTCTCTTCCTGGAGCCAGTCGTCAGCGCGGTGCCTTTTGGCACTGCAGTTCTCTTTCAGTCAAGGAGGCCGTTCGACTGACTGGCAAAGGGAGTCCGCCCAGCGCTGCTTTCGCCAGTCTCTCTGACGACTGGGCCACTCAACCCGGGCAACCCAGAGAGGAGTACACTGCCCTAGCTATGACTGTGAAGAGCTGTCTCCAGGGGCCTGCTTACGCTCAGGTTCCTCAGAAGCCAGAGGCCGCCGTTCCGGCACGGAGAGAGGTCATCATGCGAAACTGGCGAGCGGGCTCCTACCCTGTGTGTCCCCAGGAGCGTCGCCGGGTTAAGGCACTCCGTGGTGGAGTATGGCCTCATTGGAGACCCCCTGCACGCCCAACTCCCCTGACGTGAAACACTGGAACTTCACCTTGAGGCCTGAGGTCACCTTTCGTTCGGCCGGAGCCGGACCTGGGGTGCCGTGGGAGGAGTTCCTAGAAAGGGATTGCCAGCACGGTTTTCGCTTTGGGAGAACACGCAGCCTCGGCCCACAACGACAGTCCTGCCGTGCAGAGACGTCGGGCCGCTAGTGCTGTTCAAGGCAGCTTTGAAGCCAAGCGCAAGGCGCCTCCAAACGGGGAGAAAGCGTCCTCTCCCCTCCGCGTCCCACGTTCAAGCTGAATGACGCAGCATGTTTCTCGGAAGGCTCTGCCGAGCTATCCAGTACAAGGGAGAGAGTGCCTGCCTCTGCTGAGAAAGGTTTTGACGTGGGGATTGCTGGACAGGCGGAAGAGCGTTCCCCAGGCCGTGCGAAGTTTAGGCTTTGGTGACTCTGGAGGGTCCCAAGGGTCCAGAATTGTGCCTGGGAAAGCTGTCCTCTTTTTCTTTCTCCGGCTGGAAGTAAACAGCTGGCAACCGACTGCCGTACGCAGACGTCCTGGGGGAGCCCCCCGGTTTCATTCGGGACGCACATTGGTGTCTCATAGAAGAGCCCAAATTCCTAATTGGGGGCACACCAGCGTGGAATGTAAGGCTGTTTAGAACTGCGTACCCTGAGGCCGTTGGAAGGCCGTACAAACGAGAGCTTTCGAGGGAACAGGGCAGCGCTTCGCCATCATCGTTGCACGTTCACGGAGCTTAATCAAACGAACGCATTTACTTCCTGGGGCTCAAACGCAACAGAGGAGTTGGAAGGCATACAGTGCCCTTTGACAGTTGTTACAACGAACGTGAGTGCACAGTGTCTCGTGAAATAAATCCCTAGCACTGTTGAAGCATTCCGTTAACGCGTGCTTCTTCGCTCCTCTGGCACTCCGAGGTGTTACTGACGGGGGAAATCTGGACTTTTGCTTGAGGCCGGGGTGGGGCGGGGGGGCTCACAATTCTTTTGTCGGCGAGCTCCAGAGTGCTCTTGCTGAAGGTCCCAGCAAGGAACTGAGAGCAGCAGGCCTCACACGAGTACACTCAGACGGCTTCCGTCACGAGTACACTCAGGCCTCTTATGTGAGGCCTTCCGGCAGCAAAGAGAAGGTGGGCGCGAGGAGTGTGCTTCAGGCAGCTTAGCACTCGCCACTGTCTCGTCTACCACGGAGGGGAATAAGGTTTGCCCAGGGTCGCCCAGTTTCAAAGCTGAGCTCACGTAGTTATCCTCAGTGGTTTCTGATTACCTCAAGGAAACACACGGGAGGAACAAGGCCCTTCCATGGAGGCCCTTTTGGGCACAGGGACCTCTGCATGGGATCTAGTGGGTAAGTATGGCAGTACCTTAGATAGGCCTCAGTGACCAAGGCTGTCGTCTGGCTCATGCCTTAGCTGTGTTAAGTGTGGAAAACGTGCTGGTCCTCAGGCTGGGCCCACAGCCTAGCTTTCGCTTCTGTGAGAGTGCTGTCCCGAGTCTCCTCCTGGAGCCAGTCGTCCGCACGGTGCCTTCTGGCACTGCAGTTCTCTTTCAGTCAAGGAGGCCGTGCGACTGGCAGAGGGAGTCTGCGCAGCACTGCCTTCGCGAGGCTCTTTGACGACTGGGGCACTCAACCCAGGCAAGCCAGAGAGCAGTACGTGGCCCTTGCTATGAATGTGAAGAGCTTTCTCCAGGGGCCTGTTTAGGCTAAGGTTCCTCAGAAGCCAGGAGCCGCCCTTCCGGCACGGAGAGAAGTCATCCTGCGAAATTGGCGAACGAGCTCCTATCCTGTGTGCCCCCAGGAGCGTCGCAGAGTTAAGGCACTCCGTGGTGGAGTATGGCCTCATGGAAACCACTGCACACCCAACTCCCCCGACGTGAAACACTGGAACTTCACCTTGAGGCCTGAGGTCACCTTTCGTTTGGCCGGAGCCGAACATGTGGTGCCGTGGGAGGGGTTTCTAGAAAGGTATTGCCAGCACGGTTTTCGCTTTGGGAGAACACGCAGCCTCGGCCCACAACGACAGTCCTGCCGTGCAGAGACGTCGGGCCGCTAGTGCTGTTCAAGGCAGCTTTGAAGCCAAGCGCAAGGCGCCTCCAAACGGGGAGAAAGCGTCCTCTCCCCTCCGCGTCCCACGTTCAAGCTGAATGACGCAGCATGTTTCTCGGAAGGCTCTGCCGAGCTATCCAGTACAAGGGAGAGAGTGCCTGCCTCTGCTGAGAAAGGTTTTGACGTGGGGATTGCTGGACAGGCGGAAGAGCGTTCCCCAGGCCGTGCAAAGTTTAGGCCTTGGTGATTCTGCATGGTCCCAAGGGTCCAGAATTGTCCCTGGGAAAGCTGTCCTTTTCCCCTCTTTTTCCGGCTGGAAGCACACCTCTGGCATCCGACTGCCGTTCGGCGACGTCCTGGGGGAGACGCCCTGGTTTCACTTGTGGCGCACACTGGTGTTTCTCAGAAGAGCCCAAATTCCTCCCTGCGGGTGGGTGGGGGGCTTGGCACACCAGCATGGAATGTAAGGCTGTTTAGAACTGCGTACCTTGAGGCCGTGTGAAGGCCGCGCGAACGAGAGCTTTCGAGCGAACAGGGCAGCGCTTCGCCATCACCGTTGCACATTCACGGAGCTTAGTCAAACGAACGCATTTACTTCCTGGGGCTCAAACACAGCCGAGGAGTCGGAAGGCATACAGTGAGTGCCCTTTGACAGTTGTTACAACGAACGTGAGTGCACAGTGTCTCGTGAAATACCTTCCACGGTTGAAGCATTCCGTTAACGCGAGCCCCTCCGCTCCCTCTGGCACTCCGAGGTGTTACTGTCGGGGGAAATCTGGACTCTTGCTTGAGGCCGGGGTGGGGCGGGGGGACTCACAGTTCTTCTGCCGGCGAGCTCCAGAGCGCTCCTGCTGAAGCCCCCAGCAAGGAACTGAGAGCGGCAGGCCTCACACGAGTCGACTCAGACTTCTTCTGTCACGAGTACACTCAGACTTCTTATGTGAGGCCTTCCGGCAGCAAAGAGAAGGTGCGCGCGAGGAGTGTGCTTCAGGCAGCTTAGGACCCGCCACTGTCTCGTCCACCACGGAGGGGAATCAGGTTTGGCCAGGGTCGCCCAGCTTCATACCTGAGCTCCTACAGGTATCCTCAGTGGTTTCTGATTACCTCAAGGAAACACAACGGGAGGAACAGGGCCCTTCCGTGGAGGCCCTTCTGGGCACAGGGACCTCTGCGTGGGATCTACTGGGTAAGTATGGCAGTACCTGAGGTAGGCCTCAGTGACCAAGGCTCTCTGGCTCACGCCTAGCTGTGTAGAGAAGTGTGGCAAACGTACGTACGGCTCCTCAGGCTGGGCCCACAGCCTAGCTTTCGCTTCTGTGAGAGTGCTGTCCCGAGTCTCTTCCTGGAGCCAGTCGTCAGCGCGGTGCCTTTTGGCACTGCACTTCTCTTTCAGTCAAGGAGGCCGTTCGACTGACTGGCAAAGGGAGTCCGCCCAGCGCTGCTTTCGCCAGTCTCTCTGACGACTGGGCCACTCAACCCGGGCAACCCAGAGAGGAGTACACTGCCCTAGCTATGACTGTGAAGAGCTGTCTCCAGGGGCCTGCTTACGCTCAGGTTCCTCAGAAGCCAGAGGCCGCCGTTCCGGCACGGAGAGAGGTCATCATGCGAAACTGGCGAGCGGGCTCCTACCCTGTGTGTCCCCAGGAGCGTCGCCGGGTTAAGGCACTCCGTGGTGGAGTATGGCCTCATTGGAGACCCCCTGCACGCCCAACTCCCCTGACGTGAAACACTGGAACTTCACCTTGAGGCCTGAGGTCACCTTTCGTTCGGCCGGAGCCGGACCTGGGGTGCCGTGGGAGGAGTTCCTAGAAAGGGATTGCCAGCACGGTTTTCGCTTTGGGAGAACACGCAGCCTCGGCCCACAACGACAGTCCTGCCGTGCAGAGACGTCGGGCCGCTAGTGCTGTTCAAGGCAGCTTTGAAGCCAAGCGCAAGGCGCCTCCAAACGGGGAGAAAGCGTCCTCTCCCCTCCGCGTCCCACGTTCAAGCTGAATGACGCAGCATGTTTCTCGGAAGGCTCTGCCGAGCTATCCAGTACAAGGGAGAGAGTGCCTGCCTCTGCTGAGAAAGGTTTTGACGTGGGGATTGCTGGACAGGCGGCAGAGCGTTCCCCAGGCCGTGCGAAGTTTAGGCTTTGGTGACTCTGGAGGGTCCCAAGGGTCCAGAATTGTGCCTGGGAAAGCTGTCCTCTTTTTCTTTCTCCGGCTGGAAGTAAACAGCTGGCAACCGACTGCCGTACGCAGACGTCCTGGGGGAGCCCCCCGGTTTCATTCGGGACGCACATTGGTGTCTCACAGAAGAGCCCAAATTCCTAATTGGGGGCACACCAGCGTGGAATGTAAGGCTGTTTAGAACTGCGTACCCTGAGGCCGTTGGAAGGCCGTACAAACGAGAGCTTTCGAGGGAACAGGGCAGCGCTTCGCCATCATCGTTGCACGTTCACGGAGCTTAATCAAACGAACGCATTTACTTCCTGGGGCTCAAACGCAACAGAGGAGTTGGAAGGCATACAGTGCCCTTTGACAGTTGTTACAACGAACGTGAGTGCACAGTGTCTCGTGAAATAAATCCCTAGCACTGTTGAAGCATTCCGTTAACGCGTGCTTCTTCGCTCCTCTGGCACTCCGAGGTGTTACTGACGGGGGAAATCTGGACTTTTGCTTGAGGCCGGGGTGGGGCGGGGGGGCTCACAATTCTTTTGTCGGCGAGCTCCAGAGTGCTCTTGCTGAAGCTCCCAGCAAGGAACTGAGAGCAGCAGGCCTCACACGAGTACACTCAGACGGCTTCCGTCACGAGTACACTCAGGCCTCTTATGTGAGGCCTTCCGGCAGCAAAGAGAAGGTGGGCGCGAGGAGTGTGCTTCAGGCAGCTTAGCACTCGCCACTGTCTCGTCTACCACGGAGGGGAATAAGGTTTGCCCAGGGTCGCCCAGTTTCAAAGCTGAGCTCACGTAGTTATCCTCAGTGGTTTCTGATTACCTCAAGGAAACACACGGGAGGAACAAGGCCCTTCCATGGAGGCCCTTTTGGGCACAGGGACCTCTGCATGGGATCTAGTGGGTAAGTATGGCAGTACCTTAGATAGGCCTCAGTGACCAAGGCTGTCGTCTGGCTCATGCCTTAGCTGTGTTAAGTGTGGAAAACGTGCTGGTCCTCAGGCTGGGCCCACAGCCTAGCTTTCGCTTCTGTGAGAGTGCTGTCCCGAGTCTCCTCCTGGAGCCAGTCGTCCGCACGGTGCCTTCTGGCACTGCAGTTCTCTTTCAGTCAAGGAGGCCGTGCGACTGGCAGAGGGAGTCTGCGCAGCACTGCCTTCGCGAGGCTCTTTGACGACTGGGGCACTCAACCCAGGCAAGCCAGAGAGCAGTACGTGGCCCTTGCTATGAATGTGAAGAGCTTTCTCCAGGGGCCTGTTTAGGCTAAGGTTCCTCAGAAGCCAGGAGCCGCCCTTCCGGCACGGAGAGAAGTCATCCTGCGAAATTGGCGAACGAGCTCCTATCCTGTGTGCCCCCAGGAGCGTCGCAGAGTTAAGGCACTCCGTGGTGGAGTATGGCCTCATGGAAACCACTGCACACCCAACTCCCCCGACGTGAAACACTGGAACTTCACCTTGAGGCCTGAGGTCACCTTTCGTTTGGCCGGAGCCGAACATGTGGTGCCGTGGGAGGGGTTTCTAGAAAGGTATTGCCAGCACGGTTTTCGCTTTGGGAGAACACGCAGCCTCGGCCCACAACGACAGTCCTGCCGTGCAGAGACGTCGGGCCGCTAGTGCTGTTCAAGGCAGCTTTGAAGCCAAGCGCAAGGCGCCTCCAAACGGGGAGAAAGCGTCCTCTCCCCTCCGCGTCCCACGTTCAAGCTGAATGACGCAGCATGTTTCTCGGAAGGCTCTGCCGAGCTATCCAGTACAAGGGAGAGAGTGCCTGCCTCTGCTGAGAAAGGTTTTGACGTGGGGATTGCTGGACAGGCGGAAGAGCGTTCCCCAGGCCGTGCAAAGTTTAGGCCTTGGTGATTCTGCATGGTCCCAAGGGTCCAGAATTGTCCCTGGGAAAGCTGTCCTTTTCCCCTCTTTTTCCGGCTGGAAGCACACCTCTGGCATCCGACTGCCGTTCGGCGACGTCCTGGGGGAGACGCCCTGGTTTCACTTGTGGCGCACACTGGTGTTTCTCAGAAGAGCCCAAATTCCTCCCTGCGGGTGGGTGGGGGGCTTGGCACACCAGCATGGAATGTAAGGCTGTTTAGAACTGCGTACCTTGAGGCCGTGTGAAGGCCGCGCGAACGAGAGCTTTCGAGCGAACAGGGCAGCGCTTCGCCATCACCGTTGCACATTCACGGAGCTTAGTCAAACGAACGCATTTACTTCCTGGGGCTCAAACACAGCCGAGGAGTCGGAAGGCATACAGTGAGTGCCCTTTGACAGTTGTTACAACGAACGTGAGTGCACAGTGTCTCGTGAAATACCTTCCACGGTTGAAGCATTCCGTTAACGCGAGCCCCTCCGCTCCCTCTGGCACTCCGAGGTGTTACTGTCGGGGGAAATCTGGACTCTTGCTTGAGGCCGGGGTGGGGCGGGGGGACTCACAGTTCTTCTGCCGGCGAGCTCCAGAGCGCTCCTGCTGAAGCCCCCAGCAAGGAACTGAGAGCGGCAGGCCTCACACGAGTCGACTCAGACTTCTTCTGTCACGAGTACACTCAGACTTCTTATGTGAGGCCTTCCGGCAGCAAAGAGAAGGTGCGCGCGAGGAGTGTGCTTCAGGCAGCTTAGGACCCGCCACTGTCTCGTCCACCACGGAGGGGAATCAGGTTTGGCCAGGGTCGCCCAGCTTCATACCTGAGCTCCTACAGGTATCCTCAGTGGTTTCTGATTACCTCAAGGAAACACAACGGGAGGAACAGGGCCCTTCCGTGGAGGCCCTTCTGGGCACAGGGACCTCTGCGTGGGATCTACTGGGTAAGTATGGCAGTACCTGAGGTAGGCCTCAGTGACCAAGGCTCTCTGGCTCACGCCTAGCTGTGTAGAGAAGTGTGGCAAACGTACGTACGGCTCCTCAGGCTGGGCCCACAGCCTAGCTTTCGCTTCTGTGAGAGTGCTGTCCCGAGTCTCTTCCTGGAGCCAGTCGTCAGCGCGGTGCCTTTTGGCACTGCAGTTCTCTTTCAGTCAAGGAGGCCGTTCGACTGACTGGCAAAGGGAGTCCGCCCAGCGCTGCTTTCGCCAGTCTCTCTGACGACTGGGCCACTCAACCCGGGCAACCCAGAGAGGAGTACACTGCCCTAGCTATGACTGTGAAGAGCTGTCTCCAGGGGCCTGCTTACGCTCAGGTTCCTCAGAAGCCAGAGGCCGCCGTTCCGGCACGGAGAGAGGTCATCATGCGAAACTGGCGAGCGGGCTCCTACCCTGTGTGTCCCCAGGAGCGTCGCCGGGTTAAGGCACTCCGTGGTGGAGTATGGCCTCATTGGAGACCCCCTGCACGCCCAACTCCCCTGACGTGAAACACTGGAACTTCACCTTGAGGCCTGAGGTCACCTTTCGTTCGGCCGGAGCCGGACCTGGGGTGCCGTGGGAGGAGTTCCTAGAAAGGGATTGCCAGCACGGTTTTCGCTTTGGGAGAACACGCAGCCTCGGCCCACAACGACAGTCCTGCCGTGCAGAGACGTCGGGCCGCTAGTGCTGTTCAAGGCAGCTTTGAAGCCAAGCGCAAGGCGCCTCCAAACGGGGAGAAAGCGTCCTCTCCCCTCCGCGTCCCACGTTCAAGCTGAATGACGCAGCATGTTTCTCGGAAGGCTCTGCCGAGCTATCCAGTACAAGGGAGAGAGTGCCTGCCTCTGCTGAGAAAGGTTTTGACGTGGGGATTGCTGGACAGGCGGAAGAGCGTTCCCCAGGCCGTGCGAAGTTTAGGCTTTGGTGACTCTGGAGGGTCCCAAGGGTCCAGAATTGTGCCTGGGAAAGCTGTCCTCTTTTTCTTTCTCCGGCTGGAAGTAAACAGCTGGCAACCGACTGCCGTACGCAGACGTCCTGGGGGAGCCCCCCGGTTTCATTCGGGACGCACATTGGTGTCTCACAGAAGAGCCCAAATTCCTAATTGGGGGCACACCAGCGTGGAATGTAAGGCTGTTTAGAACTGCGTACCCTGAGGCCGTTGGAAGGCCGTACAAACGAGAGCTTTCGAGGGAACAGGGCAGCGCTTCGCCATCATCGTTGCACGTTCACGGAGCTTAATCAAACGAACGCATTTACTTCCTGGGGCTCAAACGCAACAGAGGAGTTGGAAGGCATACAGTGCCCTTTGACAGTTGTTACAACGAACGTGAGTGCACAGTGTCTCGTGAAATAAATCCCTAGCACTGTTGAAGCATTCCGTTAACGCGTGCTTCTTCGCTCCTCTGGCACTCCGAGGTGTTACTGACGGGGGAAATCTGGACTTTTGCTTGAGGCCGGGGTGGGGCGGGGGGGCTCACAATTCTTTTGTCGGCGAGCTCCAGAGTGCTCTTGCTGAAGGTCCCAGCAAGGAACTGAGAGCAGCAGGCCTGACACGAGTACACTCAGACGGCTTCCGTCACGAGTACACTCAGGCCTCTTATGTGAGGCCTTCCGGCAGCAAAGAGAAGGTGGGCGCGAGGAGTGTGCTTCAGGCAGCTTAGCACTCGCCACTGTCTCGTCTACCACGGAGGGGAATAAGGTTTGCCCAGGGTCGCCCAGTTTCAAAGCTGAGCTCACATAGTTATCCTCAGTGGTTTCTGATTACCTCAAGGAAACACACGGGAGGAACAAGGCCCTTCCATGGAGGCCCTTTTGGGCACAGGGACCTCTGCATGGGATCTAGTGGGTAAGTATGGCAGTACCTTAGATAGGCCTCAGTGACCAAGGCTGTCGTCTGGCTCATGCCTTAGCTGTGTTAAGTGTGGAAAACGTGCTGGTCCTCAGGCTGGGCCCACAGCCTAGCTTTCGCTTCTGTGAGAGTGCTGTCCCGAGTCTCCTCCTGGAGCCAGTCGTCCGCACGGTGCCTTCTGGCACTGCAGTTCTCTTTCAGTCAAGGAGGCCGTGCGACTGGCAGAGGGAGTCTGCGCAGCACTGCCTTCGCGAGGCTCTTTGACGACTGGGGCACTCAACCCAGGCAAGCCAGAGAGCAGTACGTGGCCCTTGCTATGAATGTGAAGAGCTTTCTCCAGGGGCCTGTTTAGGCTAAGGTTCCTCAGAAGCCAGGAGCCGCCCTTCCGGCACGGAGAGAAGTCATCCTGCGAAATTGGCGAACGAGCTCCTATCCTGTGTGCCCCCAGGAGCGTCGCAGAGTTAAGGCACTCCGTGGTGGAGTATGGCCTCATGGAAACCACTGCACACCCAACTCCCCCGACGTGAAACACTGGAACTTCACCTTGAGGCCTGAGGTCACCTTTCGTTTGGCCGGAGCCGAACATGTGGTGCCGTGGGAGGGGTTTCTAGAAAGGTATTGCCAGCACGGTTTTCGCTTTGGGAGAACACGCAGCCTCGGCCCACAACGACAGTCCTGCCGTGCAGAGACGTCGGGCCGCTAGTGCTGTTCAAGGCAGCTTTGAAGCCAAGCGCAAGGCGCCTCCAAACGGGGAGAAAGCGTCCTCTCCCCTCCGCGTCCCACGTTCAAGCTGAATGACGCAGCATGTTTCTCGGAAGGCTCTGCCGAGCTATCCAGTACAAGGGAGAGAGTGCCTGCCTCTGCTGAGAAAGGTTTTGACGTGGGGATTGCTGGACAGGCGGAAGAGCGTTCCCCAGGCCGTGCAAAGTTTAGGCCTTGGTGATTCTGCATGGTCCCAAGGGTCCAGAATTGTCCCTGGGAAAGCTGTCCTTTTCCCCTCTTTTTCCGGCTGGAAGCACACCTCTGGCATCCGACTGCCGTTCGGCGACGTCCTGGGGGAGACGCCCTGGTTTCACTTGTGGCGCACACTGGTGTTTCTCAGAAGAGCCCAAATTCCTCCCTGCGGGTGGGTGGGGGGCTTGGCACACCAGCATGGAATGTAAGGCTGTTTAGAACTGCGTACCTTGAGGCCGTGTGAAGGCCGCGCGAACGAGAGCTTTCGAGCGAACAGGGCAGCGCTTCGCCATCACCGTTGCACATTCACGGAGCTTAGTCAAACGAACGCATTTACTTCCTGGGGCTCAAACACAGCCGAGGAGTCGGAAGGCATACAGTGAGTGCCCTTTGACAGTTGTTACAACGAACGTGAGTGCACAGTGTCTCGTGAAATACCTTCCACGGTTGAAGCATTCCGTTAACGCGAGCCCCTCCGCTCCCTCTGGCACTCCGAGGTGTTACTGTCGGGGGAAATCTGGACTCTTGCTTGAGGCCGGGGTGGGGCGGGGGGACTCACAGTTCTTCTGCCGGCGAGCTCCAGAGCGCTCCTGCTGAAGCCCCCAGCAAGGAACTGAGAGCGGCAGGCCTCACACGAGTCGACTCAGACTTCTTCTGTCACGAGTACACTCAGACTTCTTATGTGAGGCCTTCCGGCAGCAAAGAGAAGGTGCGCGCGAGGAGTGTGCTTCAGGCAGCTTAGGACCCGCCACTGTCTCGTCCACCACGGAGGGGAATCAGGTTTGGCCAGGGTCGCCCAGCTTCATACCTGAGCTCCTACAGGTATCCTCAGTGGTTTCTGATTACCTCAAGGAAACACAACGGGAGGAACAGGGCCCTTCCGTGGAGGCCCTTCTGGGCACAGGGACCTCTGCGTGGGATCTACTGGGTAAGTATGGCAGTACCTGAGGTAGGCCTCAGTGACCAAGGCTCTCTGGCTCACGCCTAGCTGTGTAGAGAAGTGTGGCAAACGTACGTACGGCTCCTCAGGCTGGGCCCACAGCCTAGCTTTCGCTTCTGTGAGAGTGCTGTCCCGAGTCTCTTCCTGGAGCCAGTCGTCAGCGCGGTGCCTTTTGGCACTGCAGTTCTCTTTCAGTCAAGGAGGCCGTTCGACTGACTGGCAAAGGGAGTCCGCCCAGCGCTGCTTTCGCCAGTCTCTCTGACGACTGGGCCACTCAACCCGGGCAACCCAGAGAGGAGTACACTGCCCTAGCTATGACTGTGAAGAGCTGTCTCCAGGGGCCTGCTTACGCTCAGGTTCCTCAGAAGCCAGAGGCCGCCGTTCCGGCACGGAGAGAGGTCATCATGCGAAACTGGCGAGCGGGCTCCTACCCTGTGTGTCCCCAGGAGCGTCGCCGGGTTAAGGCACTCCGTGGTGGAGTATGGCCTCATTGGAGACCCCCTGCACGCCCAACTCCCCTGACGTGAAACACTGGAACTTCACCTTGAGGCCTGAGGTCACCTTTCGTTCGGCCGGAGCCGGACCTGGGGTGCCGTGGGAGGAGTTCCTAGAAAGGGATTGCCAGCACGGTTTTCGCTTTGGGAGAACACGCAGCCTCGGCCCACAACGACAGTCCTGCCGTGCAGAGACGTCGGGCCGCTAGTGCTGTTCAAGGCAGCTTTGAAGCCAAGCGCAAGGCGCCTCCAAACGGGGAGAAAGCGTCCTCTCCCCTCCGCGTCCCACGTTCAAGCTGAATGACGCAGCATGTTTCTCGGAAGGCTCTGCCGAGCTATCCAGTACAAGGGAGAGAGTGCCTGCCTCTGCTGAGAAAGGTTTTGACGTGGGGATTGCTGGACAGGCGGAAGAGCGTTCCCCAGGCCGTGCGAAGTTTAGGCTTTGGTGACTCTGGAGGGTCCCAAGGGTCCAGAATTGTGCCTGGGAAAGCTGTCCTCTTTTTCTTTCTCCGGCTGGAAGTAAACAGCTGGCAACCGACTGCCGTACGCAGACGTCCTGGGGGAGCCCCCCGGTTTCATTCGGGACGCACATTGGTGTCTCACAGAAGAGCCCAAATTCCTAATTGGGGGCACACCAGCGTGGAATGTAAGGCTGTTTAGAACTGCGTACCCTGAGGCCGTTGGAAGGCCGTACAAACGAGAGCTTTCGAGGGAACAGGGCAGCGCTTCGCCATCATCGTTGCACGTTCACGGAGCTTAATCAAACGAACGCATTTACTTCCTGGGGCTCAAACGCAACAGAGGAGTTGGAAGGCATACAGTGCCCTTTGACAGTTGTTACAACGAACGTGAGTGCACAGTGTCTCGTGAAATAAATCCCTAGCACTGTTGAAGCATTCCGTTAACGCGTGCTTCTTCGCTCCTCTGGCACTCCGAGGTGTTACTGACGGGGGAAATCTGGACTTTTGCTTGAGGCCGGGGTGGGGCGGGGGGGCTCACAATTCTTTTGTCGGCGAGCTCCAGAGTGCTCTTGCTGAAGGTCCCAGCAAGGAACTGAGAGCAGCAGGCCTCACACGAGTACACTCAGACGGCTTCCGTCACGAGTACACTCAGGCCTCTTATGTGAGGCCTTCCGGCAGCAAAGAGAAGGTGGGCGCGAGGAGTGTGCTTCAGGCAGCTTAGCACTCGCCACTGTCTCGTCTACCACGGAGGGGAATAAGGTTTGCCCAGGGTCGCCCAGTTTCAAAGCTGAGCTCACGTAGTTATCCTCAGTGGTTTCTGATTACCTCAAGGAAACACACGGGAGGAACAAGGCCCTTCCATGGAGGCCCTTTTGGGCACAGGGACCTCTGCATGGGATCTAGTGGGTAAGTATGGCAGTACCTTAGATAGGCCTCAGTGACCAAGGCTGTCGTCTGGCTCATGCCTTAGCTGTGTTAAGTGTGGAAAACGTGCTGGTCCTCAGGCTGGGCCCACAGCCTAGCTTTCGCTTCTGTGAGAGTGCTGTCCCGAGTCTCCTCCTGGAGCCAGTCGTCCGCACGGTGCCTTCTGGCACTGCAGTTCTCTTTCAGTCAAGGAGGCCGTGCGACTGGCAGAGGGAGTCTGCGCAGCACTGCCTTCGCGAGGCTCTTTGACGACTGGGGCACTCAACCCAGGCAAGCCAGAGAGCAGTACGTGGCCCTTGCTATGAATGTGAAGAGCTTTCTCCAGGGGCCTGTTTAGGCTAAGGTTCCTCAGAAGCCAGGAGCCGCCCTTCCGGCACGGAGAGAAGTCATCCTGCGAAATTGGCGAACGAGCTCCTATCCTGTGTGCCCCCAGGAGCGTCGCAGAGTTAAGGCACTCCGTGGTGGAGTATGGCCTCATGGAAACCACTGCACACCCAACTCCCCCGACGTGAAACACTGGAACTTCACCTTGAGGCCTGAGGTCACCTTTCGTTTGGCCGGAGCCGAACATGTGGTGCCGTGGGAGGGGTTTCTAGAAAGGTATTGCCAGCACGGTTTTCGCTTTGGGAGAACACGCAGCCTCGGCCCACAACGACAGTCCTGCCGTGCAGAGACGTCGGGCCGCTAGTGCTGTTCAAGGCAGCTTTGAAGCCAAGCGCAAGGCGCCTCCAAACGGGGAGAAAGCGTCCTCTCCCCTCCGCGTCCCACGTTCAAGCTGAATGACGCAGCATGTTTCTCGGAAGGCTCTGCCGAGCTATCCAGTACAAGGGAGAGAGTGCCTGCCTCTGCTGAGAAAGGTTTTGACGTGGGGATTGCTGGACAGGCGGAAGAGCGTTCCCCAGGCCGTGCAAAGTTTAGGCCTTGGTGATTCTGCATGGTCCCAAGGGTCCAGAATTGTCCCTGGGAAAGCTGTCCTTTTCCCCTCTTTTTCCGGCTGGAAGCACACCTCTGGCATCCGACTGCCGTTCGGCGACGTCCTGGGGGAGACGCCCTGGTTTCACTTGTGGCGCACACTGGTGTTTCTCAGAAGAGCCCAAATTCCTCCCTGCGGGTGGGTGGGGGGCTTGGCACACCAGCATGGAATGTAAGGCTGTTTAGAACTGCGTACCTTGAGGCCGTGTGAAGGCCGCGCGAACGAGAGCTTTCGAGCGAACAGGGCAGCGCTTCGCCATCACCGTTGCACATTCACGGAGCTTAGTCAAACGAACGCATTTACTTCCTGGGGCTCAAACACAGCCGAGGAGTCGGAAGGCATACAGTGACTGCCCTTTGACAGTTGTTACAACGAACGTGAGTGCACAGTGTCTCGTGAAATACCTTCCACGGTTGAAGCATTCCGTTAACGCGAGCCCCTCCGCTCCCTCTGGCACTCCGAGGTGTTACTGTCGGGGGAAATCTGGACTCTTGCTTGAGGCCGGGGTGGGGCGGGGGGACTCACAGTTCTTCTGCCGGCGAGCTCCAGAGCGCTCCTGCTGAAGCCCCCAGCAAGGAACTGAGAGCGGCAGGCCTCACACGAGTCGACTCAGACTTCTTCTGTCACGAGTACACTCAGACTTCTTATGTGAGGCCTTCCGGCAGCAAAGAGAAGGTGCGCGCGAGGAGTGTGCTTCAGGCAGCTTAGGACCCGCCACTGTCTCGTCCACCACGGAGGGGAATCAGGTTTGGCCAGGGTCGCCCAGCTTCATACCTGAGCTCCTACAGGTATCCTCAGTGGTTTCTCATTACCTCAAGGAAACACAACGGGAGGAACAGGGCCCTTCCGTGGAGGCCCTTCTGGGCACAGGGACCTCTGCGTGGGATCTACTGGGTAAGTATGGCAGTACCTGAGGTAGGCCTCAGTGACCAAGGCTCTCTGGCTCACGCCTAGCTGTGTAGAGAAGTGTGGCAAACGTACGTACGGCTCCTCAGGCTGGGCCCACAGCCTAGCTTTCGCTTCTGTGAGAGTGCTGTCCCGAGTCTCTTCCTGGAGCCAGTCGTCAGCGCGGTGCCTTTTGGCACTGCAGTTCTCTTTCAGTCAAGGAGGCCGTTCGACTGACTGGCAAAGGGAGTCCGCCCAGCGCTGCTTTCGCCAGTCTCTCTGACGACTGGGCCACTCAACCCGGGCAACCCAGAGAGGAGTACACTGCCCTAGCTATGACTGTGAAGAGCTGTCTCCAGGGGCCTGCTTACGCTCAGGTTCCTCAGAAGCCAGAGGCCGCCGTTCCGGCACGGAGAGAGGTCATCATGCGAAACTGGCGAGCGGGCTCCTACCCTGTGTGTCCCCAGGAGCGTCGCCGGGTTAAGGCACTCCGTGGTGGAGTATGGCCTCATTGGAGACCCCCTGCACGCCCAACTCCCCTGACGTGAAACACTGGAACTTCACCTTGAGGCCTGAGGTCACCTTTCGTTCGGCCGGAGCCGGACCTGGGGTGCCGTGGGAGGAGTTCCTAGAAAGGGATTGCCAGCACGGTTTTCGCTTTGGGAGAACACGCAGCCTCGGCCCACAACGACAGTCCTGCCGTGCAGAGACGTCGGGCCGCTAGTGCTGTTCAAGGCAGCTTTGAAGCCAAGCGCAAGGCGCCTCCAAACGGGGAGAAAGCGTCCTCTCCCCTCCGCGTCCCACGTTCAAGCTGAATGACGCAGCATGTTTCTCGGAAGGCTCTGCCGAGCTATCCAGTACAAGGGAGAGAGTGCCTGCCTCTGCCGAGAAAGGTTTTGACGTGGGGATTGCTGGACAGGCGGCAGAGCGTTCCCCAGGCCGTGCGAAGTTTAGGCTTTGGTGACTCTGGAGGGTCCCAAGGGTCCAGAATTGTGCCTGGGAAAGCTGTCCTCTTTTTCTTTCTCCGGCTGGAAGTAAACAGCTGGCAACCGACTGCCGTACGCAGACGTCCTGGGGGAGCCCCCCGGTTTCATTCGGGACGCACATTGGTGTCTCACAGAAGAGCCCAAATTCCTAATTGGGGGCACACCAGCGTGGAATGTAAGGCTGTTTAGAACTGCGTACCCTGAGGCCGTTGGAAGGCCGTACAAACGAGAGCTTTCGAGGGAACAGGGCAGCGCTTCGCCATCATCGTTGCACGTTCACGGAGCTTAATCAAACGAACGCATTTACTTCCTGGGGCTCAAACGCAACAGAGGAGTTGGAAGGCATACAGTGCCCTTTGACAGTTGTTACAACGAACGTGAGTGCACAGTGTCTCGTGAAATAAATCCCTAGCACTGTTGAAGCATTCCGTTAACGCGTGCTTCTTCGCTCCTCTGGCACTCCGAGGTGTTACTGACGGGGGAAATCTGGACTTTTGCTTGAGGCCGGGGTGGGGCGGGGGGGGCTCACAATTCTTTTGTCGGCGAGCTCCAGAGTGCTCTTGCTGAAGGTCCCAACAAGGAACTGAGAGCAGCAGGCCTGACACGAGTACACTCAGACGGCTTCCGTCACGAGTACACTCAGGCCTCTTATGTGAGGCCTTCCGGCAGCAAAGAGAAGGTGGGCGCGAGGAGTGTGCTTCAGGCAGCTTAGCACTCGCCACTGTCTCGTCTACCACGGAGGGGAATAAGGTTTGCCCAGGGTCGCCCAGTTTCAAAGCTGAGCTCACGTAGTTATCCTCAGTGGTTTCTGATTACCTCAAGGAAACACACGGGAGGAACAAGGCCCTTCCATGGAAGCCCTTTTGGGCACAGGGACCTCTGCATGGGATCTAGTGGGTAAGTATGGCAGTACCTTAGATAGGCCTCAGTGACCAAGGCTGTCGTCTGGCTCATGCCTTAGCTGTGTTAAGTGTGGAAAACGTGCTGGTCCTCAGGCTGGGCCCACAGCCTAGCTTTCGCTTCTGTGAGAGTGCTGTCCCGAGTCTCCTCCTGGAGCCAGTCGTCCGCACGGTGCCTTCTGGCACTGCAGTTCTCTTTCAGTCAAGGAGGCCGTGCGACTGGCAGAGGGAGTCTGCGCAGCACTGCCTTCGCGAGGCTCTTTGACGACTGGGGCACTCAACCCAGGCAAGCCAGAGAGCAGTACGTGGCCCTTGCTATGAATGTGAAGAGCTTTCTCCAGGGGCCTGTTTAGGCTAAGGTTCCTCAGAAGCCAGGAGCCGCCCTTCCGGCACGGAGAGAAGTCATCCTGCGAAATTGGCGAACGAGCTCCTATCCTGTGTGCCCCCAGGAGCGTCGCAGAGTTAAGGCACTCCGTGGTGGAGTATGGCCTCATGGAAACCACTGCACACCCAACTCCCCCGACGTGAAACACTGGAACTTCACCTTGAGGCCTGAGGTCACCTTTCGTTTGGCCGGAGCCGAACATGTGGTGCCGTGGGAGGGGTTTCTAGAAAGGTATTGCCAGCACGGTTTTCGCTTTGGGAGAACACGCAGCCTCGGCCCACAACGACAGTCCTGCCGTGCAGAGACGTCGGGCCGCTAGTGCTGTTCAAGGCAGCTTTGAAGCCAAGCGCAAGGCGCCTCCAAACGGGGAGAAAGCGTCCTCTCCCCTCCGCGTCCCACGTTCAAGCTGAATGACGCAGCATGTTTCTCGGAAGGCTCTGCCGAGCTATCCAGTACAAGGGAGAGAGTGCCTGCCTCTGCTGAGAAAGGTTTTGACGTGGGGATTGCTGGACAGGCGGAAGAGCGTTCCCCAGGCCGTGCAAAGTTTAGGCCTTGGTGATTCTGGATGGTCCCAAGGGTCCAGAATTGTCCCTGGGAAAGCTGTCCTTTTCCCCTCTTTTTCCGGCTGGAAGCACACCTCTGGCATCCGACTGCCGTTCGGCGACGTCCTGGGGGAGACGCCCTGGTTTCACTTGTGGCGCACACTGGTGTTTCTCAGAAGAGCCCAAATTCCTCCCTGCGGGTGGGTGGGGGGCTTGGCACACCAGCATGGAATGTAAGGCTGTTTAGAACTGCGTACCTTGAGGCCGTGTGAAGGCCGCGCGAACGAGAGCTTTCGAGCGAACAGGGCAGCGCTTCGCCATCACCGTTGCACATTCACGGAGCTTAGTCAAACGAACGCATTTACTTCCTGGGGCTCAAACACAGCCGAGGAGTCGGAAGGCATACAGTGAGTGCCCTTTGACAGTTGTTACAACGAACGTGAGTGCACAGTGTCTCGTGAAATACCTTCCACGGTTGAAGCATTCCGTTAACGCGAGCCCCTCCGCTCCCTCTGGCACTCCGAGGTGTTACTGTCGGGGGAAATCTGGACTCTTGCTTGAGGCCGGGGTGGGGCGGGGGGACTCACAGTTCTTCTGCCGGCGAGCTCCAGAGCGCTCCTGCTGAAGCCCCCAGCAAGGAACTGAGAGCGGCAGGCCTCACACGAGTCGACTCAGACTTCTTCTGTCACGAGTACACTCAGACTTCTTATGTGAGGCCTTCCGGCAGCAAAGAGAAGGTGCGCGCGAGGAGTGTGCTTCAGGCAGCTTAGGACCCGCCACTGTCTCGTCCACCACGGAGGGGAATCAGGTTTGGCCAGGGTCGCCCAGCTTCATACCTGAGCTCCTACAGGTATCCTCAGTGGTTTCTGATTACCTCAAGGAAACACAACGGGAGGAACAGGGCCCTTCCGTGGAGGCCCTTCTGGGCACAGGGACCTCTGCGTGGGATCTACTGGGTAAGTATGGCAGTACCTGAGGTAGGCCTCAGTGACCAAGGCTCTCTGGCTCACGCCTAGCTGTGTAGAGAAGTGTGGCAAACGTACGTACGGCTCCTCAGGCTGGGCCCACAGCCTAGCTTTCGCTTCTGTGAGAGTGCTGTCCCGAGTCTCTTCCTGGAGCCAGTCGTCAGCGCGGTGCCTTTTGGCACTGCAGTTCTCTTTCAGTCAAGGAGGCCGTTCGACTGACTGGCAAAGGGAGTCCGCCCAGCGCTGCTTTCGCCAGTCTCTCTGACGACTGGGCCACTCAACCCGGGCAACCCAGAGAGGAGTACACTGCCCTAGCTATGACTGTGAAGAGCTGTCTCCAGGGGCCTGCTTACGCTCAGGTTCCTCAGAAGCCAGAGGCCGCCGTTCCGGCACGGAGAGAGGTCATCATGCGAAACTGGCGAGCGGGCTCCTACCCTGTGTGTCCCCAGGAGCGTCGCCGGGTTAAGGCACTCCGTGGTGGAGTATGGCCTCATTGGAGACCCCCTGCACGCCCAACTCCCCTGACGTGAAACACTGGAACTTCACCTTGAGGCCTGAGGTCACCTTTCGTTCGGCCGGAGCCGGACCTGGGGTGCCGTGGGAGGAGTTCCTAGAAAGGGATTGCCAGCACGGTTTTCGCTTTGGGAGAACACGCAGCCTCGGCCCACAACGACAGTCCTGCCGTGCAGAGACGTCGGGCCGCTAGTGCTGTTCAAGGCAGCTTTGAAGCCAAGCGCAAGGCGCCTCCAAACGGGGAGAAAGCGTCCTCTCCCCTCCGCGTCCCACGTTCAAGCTGAATGACGCAGCATGTTTCTCGGAAGGCTCTGCCGAGCTATCTAGTACAAGGGAGAGAGTGCCTGCCTCTGCCGAGAAAGGTTTTGACGTGGGGATTGCTGGACAGGCGGCAGAGCGTTCCCCAGGCCGTGCGAAGTTTAGGCTTTGGTGACTCTGGAGGGTCCCAAGGGTCCAGAATTGTGCCTGGGAAAGCTGTCCTCTTTTTCTTTCTCCGGCTGGAAGTAAACAGCTGGCAACCGACTGCCGTACGCAGACGTCCTGGGGGAGCCCCCCGGTTTCATTCGGGACGCACATTGGTGTCTCACAGAAGAGCCCAAATTCCTAATTGGGGGCACACCAGCGTGGAATGTAAGGCTGTTTAGAACTGCGTACCCTGAGGCCGTTGGAAGGCCGTACAAACGAGAGCTTTCGAGGGAACAGGGCAGCGCTTCGCCATCATCGTTGCACGTTCACGGAGCTTAATCAAACGAACGCATTTACTTCCTGGGGCTCAAACGCAACAGAGGAGTTGGAAGGCATACAGTGCCCTTTGACAGTTGTTACAACGAACGTGAGTGCACAGTGTCTCGTGAAATAAATCCCTAGCACTGTTGAAGCATTCCGTTAACGCGTGCTTCTTCGCTCCTCTGGCACTCCGAGGTGTTACTGACGGGGGAAATCTGGACTTTTGCTTGAGGCCGGGGTGGGGCGGGGGGGCTCACAATTCTTTTGTCGGCGAGCTCCAGAGTGCTCTTGCTGAAGCTCCCAGCAAGGAACTGAGAGCAGCAGGCCTGACACGAGTACACTCAGACGGCTTCCGTCACGAGTACACTCAGGCCTCTTATGTGAGGCCTTCCGGCAGCAAAGAGAAGGTGGGCGCGAGGAGTGTGCTTCAGGCAGCTTAGCACTCGCCACTGTCTCGTCTACCACGGAGGGGAATAAGGTTTGCCCAGGGTCGCCCAGTTTCAAAGCTGAGCTCACGTAGTTATCCTCAGTGGTTTCTGATTACCTCAAGGAAACACACGGGAGGAACAAGGCCCTTCCATGGAGGCCCTTTTGGGCACAGGGACCTCTGCATGGGATCTAGTGGGTAAGTATGGCAGTACCTTAGATAGGCCTCAGTGACCAAGGCTGTCGTCTGGCTCATGCCTTAGCTGTGTTAAGTGTGGAAAACGTGCTGGTCCTCAGGCTGGGCCCACAGCCTAGCTTTCGCTTCTGTGAGAGTGCTGTCCCGAGTCTCCTCCTGGAGCCAGTCGTCCGCACGGTGCCTTCTGGCACTGCGGTTCTCTTTCAGTCAAGGAGGCCGTGCGACTGGCAGAGGGAGTCTGCGCAGCACTGCCTTCGCGAGGCTCTTTGACGACTGGGGCACTCAACCCAGGCAAGCCAGAGAGCAGTACGTTGCCCTTGCTATGAATGTGAAGAGCTTTCTCCAGGGGCCTGTTTAGGCTAAGGTTCCTCAGAAGCCAGGAGCCGCCCTTCCGGCACGGAGAGAAGTCATCCTGCGAAATTGGCGAACGAGCTCCTATCCTGTGTGCCCCCAGGAGCGTCGCAGAGTTAAGGCACTCCGTGGTGGAGTATGGCCTCATGGAAACCACTGCACACCCAACTCCCCCGACGTGAAACACTGGAACTTCACCTTGAGGCCTGAGGTCACCTTTCGTTTGGCCGGAGCCGAACATGTGGTGCCGTGGGAGGGGTTTCTAGAAAGGTATTGCCAGCACGGTTTTCGCTTTGGGAGAACACGCAGCCTCGGCCCACAACGACAGTCCTGCCGTGCAGAGACGTCGGGCCGCTAGTGCTGTTCAAGGCAGCTTTGAAGCCAAGCGCAAGGCGCCTCCAAACGGGGAGAAAGCGTCCTCTCCCCTCCGCGTCCCACGTTCAAGCTGAATGACGCAGCATGTTTCTCGGAAGGCTCTGCCGAGCTATCCAGTACAAGGGAGAGAGTGCCTGCCTCTGCTGAGAAAGGTTTTGACGTGGGGATTGCTGGACAGGCGGAAGAGCGTTCCCCAGGCCGTGCAAAGTTTAGGCCTTGGTGATTCTGCATGGTCCCAAGGGTCCAGAATTGTCCCTGGGAAAGCTGTCCTTTTCCCCTCTTTTTCCGGCTGGAAGCACACCTCTGGCATCCGACTGCCGTTCGGCGACGTCCTGGGGGAGACGCCCTGGTTTCACTTGTGGCGCACACTGGTGTTTCTCAGAAGAGCCCAAATTCCTCCCTGCGGGTGGGTGGGGGGTTTGGCACACCAGCATGGAATGTAAGGCTGTTTAGAACTGCGTACCTTGAGGCCGTGTGAAGGCCGCGCGAACGAGAGCTTTCGAGCGAACAGGGCAGCGCTTCGCCATCACCGTTGCACATTCACGGAGCTTAGTCAAACGAACGCATTTACTTCCTGGGGCTCAAACACAGCCGAGGAGTCGGAAGGCATACAGTGAGTGCCCTTTGACAGTTGTTACAACGAACGTGAGTGCACAGTGTCTCGTGAAATACCTTCCACGGTTGAAGCATTCCGTTAACGCGAGCCCCTCCGCTCCCTCTGGCACTCCGAGGTGTTACTGTCGGGGGAAATCTGGACTCTTGCTTGAGGCCGGGGTGGGGCGGGGGGACTCACAGTTCTTCTGCCGGCGAGCTCCAGAGCGCTCCTGCTGAAGCCCCCAGCAAGGAACTGAGAGCGGCAGGCCTCACACGAGTCGACTCAGACTTCTTCTGTCACGAGTACACTCAGACTTCTTATGTGAGGCCTTCCGGCAGCAAAGAGAAGGTGCGCGCGAGGAGTGTGCTTCAGGCAGCTTAGGACCCGCCACTGTCTCGTCCACCACGGAGGGGAATCAGGTTTGGCCAGGGTCGCCCAGCTTCATACCTGAGCTCCTACAGGTATCCTCAGTGGTTTCTCATTACCTCAAGGAAACACAACGGGAGGAACAGGGCCCTTCCGTGGAGGCCCTTCTGGGCACAGGGACCTCTCTGCGTGGGATCTACTGGGTAAGTATGGCAGTACCTGAGGTAGGCCTCAGTGACCAAGGCTCTCTGGCTCACGCCTAGCTGTGTAGAGAAGTGTGGCAAACGTACGTACGGCTCCTCAGGCTGGGCCCACAGCCTAGCTTTCGCTTCTGTGAGAGTGCTGTCCCGAGTCTCTTCCTGGAGCCAGTCGTCAGCGCGGTGCCTTTTGGCACTGCAGTTCTCTTTCAGTCAAGGAGGCCGTTCGACTGACTGGCAAAGGGAGTCCGCCCAGCGCTGCTTTCGCCAGTCTCTCTGACGACTGGGCCACTCAACCCGGGCAACCCAGAGAGGAGTACACTGCCCTAGCTATGACTGTGAAGAGCTGTCTCCAGGGGCCTGCTTACGCTCAGGTTCCTCAGAAGCCAGAGGCCGCCGTTCCGGCACGGAGAGAGGTCATCATGCGAAACTGGCGAGCGGGCTCCTACTCTGTGTGTCCCCAGGAGCGTCGCCGGGTTAAGGCACTCCGTGGTGGAGTATGGCCTCATTGGAGACCCCCTGCACGCCCAACTCCCCTGACGTGAAACACTGGAACTTCACCTTGAGGCCTGAGGTCACCTTTCGTTCGGCCGGAGCCGGACCTGGGGTGCCGTGGGAGGAGTTCCTAGAAAGGGATTGCCAGCACGGTTTTCGCTTTGGGAGAACACGCAGCCTCGGCCCACAACGACAGTCCTGCCGTGCAGAGACGTCGGGCCGCTAGTGCTGTTCAAGGCAGCTTTGAAGCCAAGCGCAAGGCGCCTCCAAACGGGGAGAAAGCGTCCTCTCCCCTCCGCGTCCCACGTTCAAGCTGAATGACGCAGCATGTTTCTCGGAAGGCTCTGCCGAGCTATCCAGTACAAGGGAGAGAGTGCCTGCCTCTGCCGAGAAAGGTTTTGACGTGGGGATTGCTGGACAGGCGGCAGAGCGTTCCCCAGGCCGTGCGAAGTTTAGGCTTTGGTGACTCTGGAGGGTCCCAAGGGTCCAGAATTGTGCCTGGGAAAGCTGTCCTCTTTTTCTTTCTCCGGCTGGAAGTAAACAGCTGGCAACCGACTGCCGTACGCAGACGTCCTGGGGGAGCCCCCCGGTTTCATTCGGGACGCACATTGGTGTCTCACAGAAGAGCCCAAATTCCTAATTGGGGGCACACCAGCGTGGAATGTAAGGCTGTTTAGAACTGCGTACCCTGAGGCCGTTGGAAGGCCGTACAAACGAGAGCTTTCGAGGGAACAGGGCAGCGCTTCGCCATCATCGTTGCACGTTCACGGAGCTTAATCAAACGAACGCATTTACTTCCTGGGGCTCAAACGCAACAGAGGAGTTGGAAGGCATACAGTGCCCTTTGACAGTTGTTACAACGAACGTGAGTGCACAGTGTCTCGTGAAATAAATCCCTAGCACTGTTGAAGCATTCCGTTAACGCGTGCTTCTTCGCTCCTCTGGCACTCCGAGGTGTTACTGACGGGGGAAATCTGGACTTTTGCTTGAGGCCGGGGTGGGGCGGGGGGGGCTCACAATTCTTTTGTCGGCGAGCTCCAGAGTGCTCTTGCTGAAGGTCCCAGCAAGGAACTGAGAGCAGCAGGCCTGACACGAGTACACTCAGACGGCTTCCGTCACGAGTACACTCAGGCCTCTTATGTGAGGCCTTCCGGCAGCAAAGAGAAGGTGGGCGCGAGGAGTGTGCTTCAGGCAGCTTAGCACTCGCCACTGTCTCGTCTACCACGGAGGGGAATAAGGTTTGCCCAGGGTCGCCCAGTTTCAAAGCTGAGCTCACGTAGTTATCCTCAGTGGTTTCTGATTACCTCAAGGAAACACACGGGAGGAACAAGGCCCTTCCATGGAAGCCCTTTTGGGCACAGGGACCTCTGCATGGGATCTAGTGGGTAAGTATGGCAGTACCTTAGATAGGCCTCAGTGACCAAGGCTGTCGTCTGGCTCATGCCTTAGCTGTGTTAAGTGTGGAAAACGTGCTGGTCCTCAGGCTGGGCCCACAGCCTAGCTTTCGCTTCTGTGAGAGTGCTGTCCCGAGTCTCCTCCTGGAGCCAGTCGTCCGCACGGTGCCTTCTGGCACTGCAGTTCTCTTTCAGTCAAGGAGGCCGTGCGACTGGCAGAGGGAGTCTGCGCAGCACTGCCTTCGCGAGGCTCTTTGACGACTGGGGCACTCAACCCAGGCAAGCCAGAGAGCAGTACGTGGCCCTTGCTATGAATGTGAAGAGCTTTCTCCAGGGGCCTGTTTAGGCTAAGGTTCCTCAGAAGCCAGGAGCCGCCCTTCCGGCACGGAGAGAAGTCATCCTGCGAAATTGGCGAACGAGCTCCTATCCTGTGTGCCCCCAGGAGCGTCGCAGAGTTAAGGCACTCCGTGGTGGAGTATGGCCTCATGGAAACCACTGCACACCCAACTCCCCCGACGTGAAACACTGGAACTTCACCTTGAGGCCTGAGGTCACCTTTCGTTTGGCCGGAGCCGAACATGTGGTGCCGTGGGAGGGGTTTCTAGAAAGGTATTGCCAGCACGGTTTTCGCTTTGGGAGAACACGCAGCCTCGGCCCACAACGACAGTCCTGCCGTGCAGAGACGTCGGGCCGCTAGTGCTGTTCAAGGCAGCTTTGAAGCCAAGCGCAAGGCGCCTCCAAACGGGGAGAAAGCGTCCTCTCCCCTCCGCGTCCCACGTTCAAGCTGAATGACGCAGCATGTTTCTCGGAAGGCTCTGCCGAGCTATCCAGTACAAGGGAGAGAGTGCCTGCCTCTGCTGAGAAAGGTTTTGACGTGGGGATTGCTGGACAGGCGGAAGAGCGTTCCCCAGGCCGTGCAAAGTTTAGGCCTTGGTGATTCTGGATGGTCCCAAGGGTCCAGAATTGTCCCTGGGAAAGCTGTCCTTTTCCCCTCTTTTTCCGGCTGGAAGCACACCTCTGGCATCCGACTGCCGTTCGGCGACGTCCTGGGGGAGACGCCCTGGTTTCACTTGTGGCGCACACTGGTGTTTCTCAGAAGAGCCCAAATTCCTCCCTGCGGGTGGGTGGGGGGCTTGGCACACCAGCATGGAATGTAAGGCTGTTTAGAACTGCGTACCTTGAGGCCGTGTGAAGGCCGCGCGAACGAGAGCTTTCGAGCGAACAGGGCAGCGCTTCGCCATCACCGTTGCACATTCACGGAGCTTAGTCAAACGAACGCATTTACTTCCTGGGGCTCAAACACAGCCGAGGAGTCGGAAGGCATACAGTGAGTGCCCTTTGACAGTTGTTACAACGAACGTGAGTGCACAGTGTCTCGTGAAATACCTTCCACGGTTGAAGCATTCCGTTAACGCGAGCCCCTCCGCTCCCTCTGGCACTCCGAGGTGTTACTGTCGGGGGAAATCTGGACTCTTGCTTGAGGCCGGGGTGGGGCGGGGGGACTCACAGTTCTTCTGCCGGCGAGCTCCAGAGCGCTCCTGCTGAAGCCCCCAGCAAGGAACTGAGAGCGGCAGGCCTCACACGAGTCGACTCAGACTTCTTCTGTCACGAGTACACTCAGACTTCTTATGTGAGGCCTTCCGGCAGCAAAGAGAAGGTGCGCGCGAGGAGTGTGCTTCAGGCAGCTTAGGACCCGCCACTGTCTCGTCCACCACGGAGGGGAATCAGGTTTGGCCAGGGTCGCCCAGCTTCATACCTGAGCTCCTACAGGTATCCTCAGTGGTTTCTGATTACCTCAAGGAAACACAACGGGAGGAACAGGGCCCTTCCGTGGAGGCCCTTCTGGGCACAGGGACCTCTGCGTGGGATCTACTGGGTAAGTATGGCAGTACCTGAGGTAGGCCTCAGTGACCAAGGCTCTCTGGCTCACGCCTAGCTGTGTAGAGAAGTGTGGCAAACGTACGTACGGCTCCTCAGGCTGGGCCCACAGCCTAGCTTTCGCTTCTGTGAGAGTGCTGTCCCGAGTCTCTTCCTGGAGCCAGTCGTCAGCGCGGTGCCTTTTGGCACTGCAGTTCTCTTTCAGTCAAGGAGGCCGTTCGACTGACTGGCAAAGGGAGTCCGCCCAGCGCTGCTTTCGCCAGTCTCTCTGACGACTGGGCCACTCAACCCGGGCAACCCAGAGAGGAGTACACTGCCCTAGCTATGACTGTGAAGAGCTGTCTCCAGGGGCCTGCTTACGCTCAGGTTCCTCAGAAGCCAGAGGCCGCCGTTCCGGCACGGAGAGAGGTCATCATGCGAAACTGGCGAGCGGGCTCCTACCCTGTGTGTCCCCAGGAGCGTCGCCGGGTTAAGGCACTCCGTGGTGGAGTATGGCCTCATTGGAGACCCCCTGCACGCCCAACTCCCCTGACGTGAAACACTGGAACTTCACCTTGAGGCCTGAGGTCACCTTTCGTTCGGCCGGAGCCGGACCTGGGGTGCCGTGGGAGGAGTTCCTAGAAAGGGATTGCCAGCACGGTTTTCGCTTTGGGAGAACACGCAGCCTCGGCCCACAACGACAGTCCTGCCGTGCAGAGACGTCGGGCCGCTAGTGCTGTTCAAGGCAGCTTTGAAGCCAAGCGCAAGGCGCCTCCAAACGGGGAGAAAGCGTCCTCTCCCCTCCGCGTCCCACGTTCAAGCTGAATGACGCAGCATGTTTCTCGGAAGGCTCTGCCGAGCTATCTAGTACAAGGGAGAGAGTGCCTGCCTCTGCCGAGAAAGGTTTTGACGTGGGGATTGCTGGACAGGCGGCAGAGCGTTCCCCAGGCCGTGCGAAGTTTAGGCTTTGGTGACTCTGGAGGGTCCCAAGGGTCCAGAATTGTGCCTGGGAAAGCTGTCCTCTTTTTCTTTCTCCGGCTGGAAGTAAACAGCTGGCAACCGACTGCCGTACGCAGACGTCCTGGGGGAGCCCCCCGGTTTCATTCGGGACGCACATTGGTGTCTCACAGAAGAGCCCAAATTCCTAATTGGGGGCACACCAGCGTGGAATGTAAGGCTGTTTAGAACTGCGTACCCTGAGGCCGTTGGAAGGCCGTACAAACGAGAGCTTTCGAGGGAACAGGGCAGCGCTTCGCCATCATCGTTGCACGTTCACGGAGCTTAATCAAACGAACGCATTTACTTCCTGGGGCTCAAACGCAACAGAGGAGTTGGAAGGCATACAGTGCCCTTTGACAGTTGTTACAACGAACGTGAGTGCACAGTGTCTCGTGAAATAAATCCCTAGCACTGTTGAAGCATTCCGTTAACGCGTGCTTCTTCGCTCCTCTGGCACTCCGAGGTGTTACTGACGGGGGAAATCTGGACTTTTGCTTGAGGCCGGGGTGGGGCGGGGGGGCTCACAATTCTTTTGTCGGCGAGCTCCAGAGTGCTCTTGCTGAAGCTCCCAGCAAGGAACTGAGAGCAGCAGGCCTGACACGAGTACACTCAGACGGCTTCCGTCACGAGTACACTCAGGCCTCTTATGTGAGGCCTTCCGGCAGCAAAGAGAAGGTGGGCGCGAGGAGTGTGCTTCAGGCAGCTTAGCACTCGCCACTGTCTCGTCTACCACGGAGGGGAATAAGGTTTGCCCAGGGTCGCCCAGTTTCAAAGCTGAGCTCACGTAGTTATCCTCAGTGGTTTCTGATTACCTCAAGGAAACACACGGGAGGAACAAGGCCCTTCCATGGAGGCCCTTTTGGGCACAGGGACCTCTGCATGGGATCTAGTGGGTAAGTATGGCAGTACCTTAGATAGGCCTCAGTGACCAAGGCTGTCGTCTGGCTCATGCCTTAGCTGTGTTAAGTGTGGAAAACGTGCTGGTCCTCAGGCTGGGCCCACAGCCTAGCTTTCGCTTCTGTGAGAGTGCTGTCCCGAGTCTCCTCCTGGAGCCAGTCGTCCGCACGGTGCCTTCTGGCACTGCGGTTCTCTTTCAGTCAAGGAGGCCGTGCGACTGGCAGAGGGAGTCTGCGCAGCACTGCCTTCGCGAGGCTCTTTGACGACTGGGGCACTCAACCCAGGCAAGCCAGAGAGCAGTACGTTGCCCTTGCTATGAATGTGAAGAGCTTTCTCCAGGGGCCTGTTTAGGCTAAGGTTCCTCAGAAGCCAGGAGCCGCCCTTCCGGCACGGAGAGAAGTCATCCTGCGAAATTGGCGAACGAGCTCCTATCCTGTGTGCCCCCAGGAGCGTCGCAGAGTTAAGGCACTCCGTGGTGGAGTATGGCCTCATGGAAACCACTGCACACCCAACTCCCCCGACGTGAAACACTGGAACTTCACCTTGAGGCCTGAGGTCACCTTTCGTTTGGCCGGAGCCGAACATGTGGTGCCGTGGGAGGGGTTTCTAGAAAGGTATTGCCAGCACGGTTTTCGCTTTGGGAGAACACGCAGCCTCGGCCCACAACGACAGTCCTGCCGTGCAGAGACGTCGGGCCGCTAGTGCTGTTCAAGGCAGCTTTGAAGCCAAGCGCAAGGCGCCTCCAAACGGGGAGAAAGCGTCCTCTCCCCTCCGCGTCCCACGTTCAAGCTGAATGACGCAGCATGTTTCTCGGAAGGCTCTGCCGAGCTATCCAGTACAAGGGAGAGAGTGCCTGCCTCTGCTGAGAAAGGTTTTGACGTGGGGATTGCTGGACAGGCGGAAGAGCGTTCCCCAGGCCGTGCAAAGTTTAGGCCTTGGTGATTCTGGATGGTCCCAAGGGTCCAGAATTGTCCCTGGGAAAGCTGTCCTTTTCCCCTCTTTTTCCGGCTGGAAGCACACCTCTGGCATCCGACTGCCGTTCGGCGACGTCCTGGGGGAGACGCCCTGGTTTCACTTGTGGCGCACACTGGTGTTTCTCAGAAGAGCCCAAATTCCTCCCTGCGGGTGGGTGGGGGGTTTGGCACACCAGCATGGAATGTAAGGCTGTTTAGAACTGCGTACCTTGAGGCCGTGTGAAGGCCGCGCGAACGAGAGCTTTCGAGCGAACAGGGCAGCGCTTCGCCATCACCGTTGCACATTCACGGAGCTTAGTCAAACGAACGCATTTACTTCCTGGGGCTCAAACACAGCCGAGGAGTCGGAAGGCATACAGTGAGTGCCCTTTGACAGTTGTTACAACGAACGTGAGTGCACAGTGTCTCGTGAAATACCTTCCACGGTTGAAGCATTCCGTTAACGCGAGCCCCTCCGCTCCCTCTGGCACTCCGAGGTGTTACTGTCGGGGGAAATCTGGACTCTTGCTTGAGGCCGGGGTGGGGCGGGGGGACTCACAGTTCTTCTGCCGGCGAGCTCCAGAGCGCTCCTGCTGAAGCCCCCAGCAAGGAACTGAGAGCGGCAGGCCTCACACGAGTCGACTCAGACTTCTTCTGTCACGAGTACACTCAGACTTCTTATGTGAGGCCTTCCGGCAGCAAAGAGAAGGTGCGCGCGAGGAGTGTGCTTCAGGCAGCTTAGGACCCGCCACTGTCTCGTCCACCACGGAGGGGAATCAGGTTTGGCCAGGGTCGCCCAGCTTCATACCTGAGCTCCTACAGGTATCCTCAGTGGTTTCTCATTACCTCAAGGAAACACAACGGGAGGAACAGGGCCCTTCCGTGGAGGCCCTTCTGGGCACAGGGACCTCTCTGCGTGGGATCTACTGGGTAAGTATGGCAGTACCTGAGGTAGGCCTCAGTGACCAAGGCTCTCTGGCTCACGCCTAGCTGTGTAGAGAAGTGTGGCAAACGTACGTACGGCTCCTCAGGCTGGGCCCACAGCCTAGCTTTCGCTTCTGTGAGAGTGCTGTCCCGAGTCTCTTCCTGGAGCCAGTCGTCAGCGCGGTGCCTTTTGGCACTGCAGTTCTCTTTCAGTCAAGGAGGCCGTTCGACTGACTGGCAAAGGGAGTCCGCCCAGCGCTGCTTTCGCCAGTCTCTCTGACGACTGGGCCACTCAACCCGGGCAACCCAGAGAGGAGTACACTGCCCTAGCTATGACTGTGAAGAGCTGTCTCCAGGGGCCTGCTTACGCTCAGGTTCCTCAGAAGCCAGAGGCCGCCGTTCCGGCACGGAGAGAGGTCATCATGCGAAACTGGCGAGCGGGCTCCTACTCTGTGTGTCCCCAGGAGCGTCGCCGGGTTAAGGCACTCCGTGGTGGAGTATGGCCTCATTGGAGACCCCCTGCACGCCCAACTCCCCTGACGTGAAACACTGGAACTTCACCTTGAGGCCTGAGGTCACCTTTCGTTCGGCCGGAGCCGGACCTGGGGTGCCGTGGGAGGAGTTCCTAGAAAGGTATTGCCAGCACGGTTTTCGCTTTGGGAGAACACGCAGCCTCGGCCCACAACGACAGTCCTGCCGTGCAGAGACGTCGGGCCGCTAGTGCTGTTCAAGGCAGCTTTGAAGCCAAGCGCAAGGCGCCTCCAAACGGGGAGAAAGCGTCCTCTCCCCTCCGCGTCCCACGTTCAAGCTGAATGACGCAGCATGTTTCTCGGAAGGCTCTGCCGAGCTATCTAGTACAAGGGAGAGAGTGCCTGCCTCTGCCGAGAAAGGTTTTGACGTGGGGATTGCTGGACAGGCGGCAGAGCGTTCCCCAGGCCGTGCGAAGTTTAGGCTTTGGTGACTCTGGAGGGTCCCAAGGGTCCAGAATTGTGCCTGGGAAAGCTGTCCTCTTTTTCTTTCTCCGGCTGGAAGTAAACAGCTGGCAACCGACTGCCGTACGCAGACGTCCTGGGGGAGCCCCCCGGTTTCATTCGGGACGCACATTGGTGTCTCACAGAAGAGCCCAAATTCCTAATTGGGGGCACACCAGCGTGGAATGTAAGGCTGTTTAGAACTGCGTACCCTGAGGCCGTTGGAAGGCCGTACAAACGAGAGCTTTCGAGGGAACAGGGCAGCGCTTCGCCATCATCGTTGCACGTTCACGGAGCTTAATCAAACGAACGCATTTACTTCCTGGGGCTCAAACGCAACAGAGGAGTTGGAAGGCATACAGTGCCCTTTGACAGTTGTTACAACGAACGTGAGTGCACAGTGTCTCGTGAAATAAATCCCTAGCACTGTTGAAGCATTCCGTTAACGCGTGCTTCTTCGCTCCTCTGGCACTCCGAGGTGTTACTGACGGGGGAAATCTGGACTTTTGCTTGAGGCCGGGGTGGGGCGGGGGGGGCTCACAATTCTTTTGTCGGCGAGCTCCAGAGTGCTCTTGCTGAAGGTCCCAGCAAGGAACTGAGAGCAGCAGGCCTCACACGAGTACACTCAGACGGCTTCCGTCACGAGTACACTCAGGCCTCTTATGTGAGGCCTTCCGGCAGCAAAGAGAAGGTGGGCGCGAGGAGTGTGCTTCAGGCAGCTTAGCACTCGCCACTGTCTCGTCTACCACGGAGGGGAATAAGGTTTGCCCAGGGTCGCCCAGTTTCAAAGCTGAGCTCACGTAGTTATCCTCAGTGGTTTCTGATTACCTCAAGGAAACACACGGGAGGAACAGGGCCCTTCCATGGAGGCCCTTTTGGGCACAGGGACCTCTGCGTGGGATCTAGTGGGTAAGTATGGCAGTACCTTAGATAGGCCTCAGTGACCAAGGCTGTCGTCTGGCTCATGCCTTAGCTGTGTTAAGTGTGGAAAACGTGCTGGTCCTCAGGCTGGGCCCACAGCCTAGCTTTCGCTTCTGTGAGAGTGCTGTCCCGAGTCTCCTCCTGGAGCCAGTCGTCCGCACGGTGCCTTCTGGCACTGCAGTTCTCTTTCAGTCAAGGAGGCCGTGCGACTGGCAGAGGGAGTCTGCGCAGCACTGCCTTCGCGAGGCTCTTTGACGACTGGGGCACTCAACCCAGGCAAGCCAGAGAGCAGTACGTTGCCCTTGCTATGAATGTGAAGAGCTTTCTCCAGGGGCCTGTTTAGGCTAAGGTTCCTCAGAAGCCAGGAGCCGCCCTTCCGGCACGGAGAGAAGTCATCCTGCGAAATTGGCGAACGAGCTCCTATCCTGTGTGCCCCCAGGAGCGTCGCAGAGTTAAGGCACTCCGTGGTGGAGTATGGCCTCATGGAAACCACTGCACACCCAACTCCCCCGACGTGAAACACTGGAACTTCACCTTGAGGCCTGAGGTCACCTTTCGTTTGGCCGGAGCCGAACATGTGGTGCCGTGGGAGGGGTTTCTAGAAAGGTATTGCCAGCACGGTTTTCGCTTTGGGAGAACACGCAGCCTCGGCCCACAACGACAGTCCTGCCGTGCAGAGACGTCGGGCCGCTAGTGCTGTTCAAGGCAGCTTTGAAGCCAAGCGCAAGGCGCCTCCAAACGGGGAGAAAGCGTCCTCTCCCCTCCGCGTCCCACGTTCAAGCTGAATGACGCAGCATGTTTCTCGGAAGGCTCTGCCGAGCTATCCAGTACAAGGGAGAGAGTGCCTGCCTCTGCTGAGAAAGGTTTTGACGTGGGGATTGCTGGACAGGCGGAAGAGCGTTCCCCAGGCCGTGCAAAGTTTAGGCCTTGGTGATTCTGCATGGTCCCAAGGGTCCAGAATTGTCCCTGGGAAAGCTGTCCTTTTCCCCTCTTTTTCCGGCTGGAAGCACACCTCTGGCATCCGACTGCCGTTCGGCGACGTCCTGGGGGAGACGCCCTGGTTTCACTTGTGGCGCACACTGGTGTTTCTCAGAAGAGCCCAAATTCCTCCCTGCGGGTGGGTGGGGGGCTTGGCACACCAGCATGGAATGTAAGGCTGTTTAGAACTGCGTACCTTGAGGCCGTGTGAAGGCCGCGCGAACGAGAGCTTTCGAGCGAACAGGGCAGCGCTTCGCCATCACCGTTGCACATTCACGGAGCTTAGTCAAACGAACGCATTTACTTCCTGGGGCTCAAACACAGCCGAGGAGTCGGAAGGCATACAGTGAGTGCCCTTTGACAGTTGTTACAACGAACGTGAGTGCACAGTGTCTCGTGAAATACCTTCCACGGTTGAAGCATTCCGTTAACGCGAGCCCCTCCGCTCCCTCTGGCACTCCGAGGTGTTACTGTCGGGGGAAATCTGGACTCTTGCTTGAGGCCGGGGTGGGGCGGGGGGACTCACAGTTCTTCTGCCGGCGAGCTCCAGAGCGCTCCTGCTGAAGCCCCCAGCAAGGAACTGAGAGCGGCAGGCCTCACACGAGTCGACTCAGACTTCTTCTGTCACGAGTACACTCAGACTTCTTATGTGAGGCCTTCCGGCAGCAAAGAGAAGGTGCGCGCGAGGAGTGTGCTTCAGGCAGCTTAGGACCCGCCACTGTCTCGTCCACCACGGAGGGGAATCAGGTTTGGCCAGGGTCGCCCAGCTTCATACCTGAGCTCCTACAGGTATCCTCAGTGGTTTCTGATTACCTCAAGGAAACACAACGGGAGGAACAGGGCCCTTCCGTGGAGGCCCTTCTGGGCACAGGGACCTCTGCGTGGGATCTACTGGGTAAGTATGGCAGTACCTGAGGTAGGCCTCAGTGACCAAGGCTCTCTGGCTCACGCCTAGCTGTGTAGAGAAGTGTGGCAAACGTACGTACGGCTCCTCAGGCTGGGCCCACAGCCTAGCTTTCGCTTCTGTGAGAGTGCTGTCCCGAGTCTCTTCCTGGAGCCAGTCGTCAGCGCGGTGCCTTTTGGCACTGCAGTTCTCTTTCAGTCAAGGAGGCCGTTCGACTGACTGGCAAAGGGAGTCCGCCCAGCGCTGCTTTCGCCAGTCTCTCTGACGACTGGGCCACTCAACCCGGGCAACCCAGAGAGGAGTACACTGCCCTAGCTATGACTGTGAAGAGCTGTCTCCAGGGGCCTGCTTACGCTCAGGTTCCTCAGAAGCCAGAGGCCGCCGTTCCGGCACGGAGAGAGGTCATCATGCGAAACTGGCGAGCGGGCTCCTACCCTGTGTGTCCCCAGGAGCGTCGCCGGGTTAAGGCACTCCGTGGTGGAGTATGGCCTCATTGGAGACCCCCTGCACGCCCAACTCCCCTGACGTGAAACACTGGAACTTCACCTTGAGGCCTGAGGTCACCTTTCGTTCGGCCGGAGCCGGACCTGGGGTGCCGTGGGAGGAGTTCCTAGAAAGGGATTGCCAGCACGGTTTTCGCTTTGGGAGAACACGCAGCCTCGGCCCACAACGACAGTCCTGCCGTGCAGAGACGTCGGGCCGCTAGTGCTGTTCAAGGCAGCTTTGAAGCCAAGCGCAAGGCGCCTCCAAACGGGGAGAAAGCGTCCTCTCCCCTCCGCGTCCCACGTTCAAGCTGAATGACGCAGCATGTTTCTCGGAAGGCTCTGCCGAGCTATCCAGTACAAGGGAGAGAGTGCCTGCCTCTGCTGAGAAAGGTTTTGACGTGGGGATTGCTGGACAGGCGGAAGAGCGTTCCCCAGGCCGTGCGAAGTTTAGGCTTTGGTGACTCTGGAGGGTCCCAAGGGTCCAGAATTGTGCCTGGGAAAGCTGTCCTCTTTTTCTTTCTCCGGCTGGAAGTAAACAGCTGGCAACCGACTGCCGTACGCAGACGTCCTGGGGGAGCCCCCCGGTTTCATTCGGGACGCACATTGGTGTCTCACAGAAGAGCCCAAATTCCTAATTGGGGGCACACCAGCGTGGAATGTAAGGCTGTTTAGAACTGCGTACCCTGAGGCCGTTGGAAGGCCGTACAAACGAGAGCTTTCGAGGGAACAGGGCAGCGCTTCGCCATCATCGTTGCACGTTCACGGAGCTTAATCAAACGAACGCATTTACTTCCTGGGGCTCAAACGCAACAGAGGAGTTGGAAGGCATACAGTGCCCTTTGACAGTTGTTACAACGAACGTGAGTGCACAGTGTCTCGTGAAATAAATCCCTAGCACTGTTGAAGCATTCCGTTAACGCGTGCTTCTTCGCTCCTCTGGCACTCCGAGGTGTTACTGACGGGGGAAATCTGGACTTTTGCTTGAGGCCGGGGTGGGGCGGGGGGGCTCACAATTCTTTTGTCGGCGAGCTCCAGAGTGCTCTTGCTGAAGGTCCCAGCAAGGAACTGAGAGCAGCAGGCCTCACACGAGTACACTCAGACGGCTTCCGTCACGAGTACACTCAGGCCTCTTATGTGAGGCCTTCCGGCAGCAAAGAGAAGGTGGGCGCGAGGAGTGTGCTTCAGGCAGCTTAGCACTCGCCACTGTCTCGTCTACCACGGAGGGGAATAAGGTTTGCCCAGGGTCGCCCAGTTTCAAAGCTGAGCTCACGTAGTTATCCTCAGTGGTTTCTGATTACCTCAAGGAAACACACGGGAGGAACAAGGCCCTTCCATGGAGGCCCTTTTGGGCACAGGGACCTCTGCATGGGATCTAGTGGGTAAGTATGGCAGTACCTTAGATAGGCCTCAGTGACCAAGGCTGTCGTCTGGCTCATGCCTTAGCTGTGTTAAGTGTGGAAAACGTGCTGGTCCTCAGGCTGGGCCCACAGCCTAGCTTTCGCTTCTGTGAGAGTGCTGTCCCGAGTCTCCTCCTGGAGCCAGTCGTCCGCACGGTGCCTTCTGGCACTGCAGTTCTCTTTCAGTCAAGGAGGCCGTGCGACTGGCAGAGGGAGTCTGCGCAGCACTGCCTTCGCGAGGCTCTTTGACGACTGGGGCACTCAACCCAGGCAAGCCAGAGAGCAGTACGTGGCCCTTGCTATGAATGTGAAGAGCTTTCTCCAGGGGCCTGTTTAGGCTAAGGTTCCTCAGAAGCCAGGAGCCGCCCTTCCGGCACGGAGAGAAGTCATCCTGCGAAATTGGCGAACGAGCTCCTATCCTGTGTGCCCCCAGGAGCGTCGCAGAGTTAAGGCACTCCGTGGTGGAGTATGGCCTCATGGAAACCACTGCACACCCAACTCCCCCGACGTGAAACACTGGAACTTCACCTTGAGGCCTGAGGTCACCTTTCGTTTGGCCGGAGCCGAACATGTGGTGCCGTGGGAGGGGTTTCTAGAAAGGTATTGCCAGCACGGTTTTCGCTTTGGGAGAACACGCAGCCTCGGCCCACAACGACAGTCCTGCCGTGCAGAGACGTCGGGCCGCTAGTGCTGTTCAAGGCAGCTTTGAAGCCAAGCGCAAGGCGCCTCCAAACGGGGAGAAAGCGTCCTCTCCCCTCCGCGTCCCACGTTCAAGCTGAATGACGCAGCATGTTTCTCGGAAGGCTCTGCCGAGCTATCCAGTACAAGGGAGAGAGTGCCTGCCTCTGCTGAGAAAGGTTTTGACGTGGGGATTGCTGGACAGGCGGAAGAGCGTTCCCCAGGCCGTGCAAAGTTTAGGCCTTGGTGATTCTGCATGGTCCCAAGGGTCCAGAATTGTCCCTGGGAAAGCTGTCCTTTTCCCCTCTTTTTCCGGCTGGAAGCACACCTCTGGCATCCGACTGCCGTTCGGCGACGTCCTGGGGGAGACGCCCTGGTTTCACTTGTGGCGCACACTGGTGTTTCTCAGAAGAGCCCAAATTCCTCCCTGCGGGTGGGTGGGGGGCTTGGCACACCAGCATGGAATGTAAGGCTGTTTAGAACTGCGTACCTTGAGGCCGTGTGAAGGCCGCGCGAACGAGAGCTTTCGAGCGAACAGGGCAGCGCTTCGCCATCACCGTTGCACATTCACGGAGCTTAGTCAAACGAACGCATTTACTTCCTGGGGCTCAAACACAGCCGAGGAGTCGGAAGGCATACAGTGAGTGCCCTTTGACAGTTGTTACAACGAACGTGAGTGCACAGTGTCTCGTGAAATACCTTCCACGGTTGAAGCATTCCGTTAACGCGAGCCCCTCCGCTCCCTCTGGCACTCCGAGGTGTTACTGTCGGGGGAAATCTGGACTCTTGCTTGAGGCCGGGGTGGGGCGGGGGGACTCACAGTTCTTCTGCCGGCGAGCTCCAGAGCGCTCCTGCTGAAGCCCCCAGCAAGGAACTGAGAGCGGCAGGCCTCACACGAGTCGACTCAGACTTCTTCTGTCACGAGTACACTCAGACTTCTTATGTGAGGCCTTCCGGCAGCAAAGAGAAGGTGCGCGCGAGGAGTGTGCTTCAGGCAGCTTAGGACCCGCCACTGTCTCGTCCACCACGGAGGGGAATCAGGTTTGGCCAGGGTCGCCCAGCTTCATACCTGAGCTCCTACAGGTATCCTCAGTGGTTTCTGATTACCTCAAGGAAACACAACGGGAGGAACAGGGCCCTTCCGTGGAGGCCCTTCTGGGCACAGGGACCTCTGCGTGGGATCTACTGGGTAAGTATGGCAGTACCTGAGGTAGGCCTCAGTGACCAAGGCTCTCTGGCTCACGCCTAGCTGTGTAGAGAAGTGTGGCAAACGTACGTACGGCTCCTCAGGCTGGGCCCACAGCCTAGCTTTCGCTTCTGTGAGAGTGCTGTCCCGAGTCTCTTCCTGGAGCCAGTCGTCAGCGCGGTGCCTTTTGGCACTGCAGTTCTCTTTCAGTCAAGGAGGCCGTTCGACTGACTGGCAAAGGGAGTCCGCCCAGCGCTGCTTTCGCCAGTCTCTCTGACGACTGGGCCACTCAACCCGGGCAACCCAGAGAGGAGTACACTGCCCTAGCTATGACTGTGAAGAGCTGTCTCCAGGGGCCTGCTTACGCTCAGGTTCCTCAGAAGCCAGAGGCCGCCGTTCCGGCACGGAGAGAGGTCATCATGCGAAACTGGCGAGCGGGCTCCTACCCTGTGTGTCCCCAGGAGCGTCGCCGGGTTAAGGCACTCCGTGGTGGAGTATGGCCTCATTGGAGACCCCCTGCACGCCCAACTCCCCTGACGTGAAACACTGGAACTTCACCTTGAGGCCTGAGGTCACCTTTCGTTCGGCCGGAGCCGGACCTGGGGTGCCGTGGGAGGAGTTCCTAGAAAGGGATTGCCAGCACGGTTTTCGCTTTGGGAGAACACGCAGCCTCGGCCCACAACGACAGTCCTGCCGTGCAGAGACGTCGGGCCGCTAGTGCTATTCAAGGCAGCTTTGAAGCCAAGCGCAAGGCGCCTCCAAACGGGGAGAAAGCGTCCTCTCCCCTCCGCGTCCCACGTTCAAGCTGAATGACGCAGCATGTTTCTCGGAAGGCTCTGCCGAGCTATCCAGTACAAGGGAGAGAGTGCCTGCCTCTGCTGAGAAAGGTTTTGACGTGGGGATTGCTGGACAGGCGGAAGAGCGTTCCCCAGGCCGTGCGAAGTTTAGGCTTTGGTGACTCTGGAGGGTCCCAAGGGTCCAGAATTGTGCCTGGGAAAGCTGTCCTCTTTTTCTTTCTCCGGCTGGAAGTAAACAGCTGGCAACCGACTGCCGTACGCAGACGTCCTGGGGGAGCCCCCCGGTTTCATTCGGGACGCACATTGGTGTCTCACAGAAGAGCCCAAATTCCTAATTGGGGGCACACCAGCGTGGAATGTAAGGCTGTTTAGAACTGCGTACCCTGAGGCCGTTGGAAGGCCGTACAAACGAGAGCTTTCGAGGGAACAGGGCAGCGCTTCGCCATCATCGTTGCACGTTCACGGAGCTTAATCAAACGAACGCATTTACTTCCTGGGGCTCAAACGCAACAGAGGAGTTGGAAGGCATACAGTGCCCTTTGACAGTTGTTACAACGAACGTGAGTGCACAGTGTCTCGTGAAATAAATCCCTAGCACTGTTGAAGCATTCCGTTAACGCGTGCTTCTTCGCTCCTCTGGCACTCCGAGGTGTTACTGACGGGGGAAATCTGGACTTTTGCTTGAGGCCGGGGTGGGGCGGGGGGGCTCACAATTCTTTTGTCGGCGAGCTCCAGAGTGCTCTTGCTGAAGGTCCCAGCAAGGAACTGAGAGCAGCAGGCCTCACACGAGTACACTCAGACGGCTTCCGTCACGAGTACACTCAGGCCTCTTATGTGAGGCCTTCCGGCAGCAAAGAGAAGGTGGGCGCGAGGAGTGTGCTTCAGGCAGCTTAGCACTCGCCACTGTCTCGTCTACCACGGAGGGGAATAAGGTTTGCCCAGGGTCGCCCAGTTTCAAAGCTGAGCTCACGTAGTTATCCTCAGTGGTTTCTGATTACCTCAAGGAAACACACGGGAGGAACAAGGCCCTTCCATGGAGGCCCTTTTGGGCACAGGGACCTCTGCATGGGATCTAGTGGGTAAGTATGGCAGTACCTTAGATAGGCCTCAGTGACCAAGGCTGTCGTCTGGCTCATGCCTTAGCTGTGTTAAGTGTGGAAAACGTGCTGGTCCTCAGGCTGGGCCCACAGCCTAGCTTTCGCTTCTGTGAGAGTGCTGTCCCGAGTCTCCTCCTGGAGCCAGTCGTCCGCACGGTGCCTTCTGGCACTGCAGTTCTCTTTCAGTCAAGGAGGCCGTGCGACTGGCAGAGGGAGTCTGCGCAGCACTGCCTTCGCGAGGCTCTTTGACGACTGGGGCACTCAACCCAGGCAAGCCAGAGAGCAGTACGTGGCCCTTGCTATGAATGTGAAGAGCTTTCTCCAGGGGCCTGTTTAGGCTAAGGTTCCTCAGAAGCCAGGAGCCGCCCTTCCGGCACGGAGAGAAGTCATCCTGCGAAATTGGCGAACGAGCTCCTATCCTGTGTGCCCCCAGGAGCGTCGCAGAGTTAAGGCACTCCGTGGTGGAGTATGGCCTCATGGAAACCACTGCACACCCAACTCCCCCGACGTGAAACACTGGAACTTCACCTTGAGGCCTGAGGTCACCTTTCGTTTGGCTGGAGCCGAACATGTGGTGCCGTGGGAGGGGTTTCTAGAAAGGTATTGCCAGCACGGTTTTCGCTTTGGGAGAACACGCAGCCTCGGCCCACAACGACAGTCCTGCCGTGCAGAGACGTCGGGCCGCTAGTGCTGTTCAAGGCAGCTTTGAAGCCAAGCGCAAGGCGCCTCCAAACGGGGAGAAAGCGTCCTCTCCCCTCCGCGTCCCACGTTCAAGCTGAATGACGCAGCATGTTTCTCGGAAGGCTCTGCCGAGCTATCCAGTACAAGGGAGAGAGTGCCTGCCTCTGCTGAGAAAGGTTTTGACGTGGGGATTGCTGGACAGGCGGAAGAGCGTTCCCCAGGCCGTGCAAAGTTTAGGCCTTGGTGATTCTGGATGGTCCCAAGGGTCCAGAATTGTCCCTGGGAAAGCTGTCCTTTTCCCCTCTTTTTCCGGCTGGAAGCACACCTCTGGCATCCGACTGCCGTTCGGCGACGTCCTGGGGGAGACGCCCTGGTTTCACTTGTGGCGCACACTGGTGTTTCTCAGAAGAGCCCAAATTCCTCCCTGCGGGTGGGTGGGGGGCTTGGCACACCAGCATGGAATGTAAGGCTGTTTAGAACTGCGTACCTTGAGGCCGTGTGAAGGCCGCGCGAACGAGAGCTTTCGAGCGAACAGGGCAGCGCTTCGCCATCACCGTTGCACATTCACGGAGCTTAGTCAAACGAACGCATTTACTTCCTGGGGCTCAAACACAGCCGAGGAGTCGGAAGGCATACAGTGAGTGCCCTTTGACAGTTGTTACAACGAACGTGAGTGCACAGTGTCTCGTGAAATACCTTCCACGGTTGAAGCATTCCGTTAACGCGAGCCCCTCCGCTCCCTCTGGCACTCCGAGGTGTTACTGTCGGGGGAAATCTGGACTCTTGCTTGAGGCCGGGGTGGGGCGGGGGGACTCACAGTTCTTCTGCCGGCGAGCTCCAGAGCGCTCCTGCTGAAGCCCCCAGCAAGGAACTGAGAGCGGCAGGCCTCACACGAGTCGACTCAGACTTCTTCTGTCACGAGTACACTCAGACTTCTTATGTGAGGCCTTCCGGCAGCAAAGAGAAGGTGCGCGCGAGGAGTGTGCTTCAGGCAGCTTAGGACCCGCCACTGTCTCGTCCACCACGGAGGGGAATCAGGTTTGGCCAGGGTCGCCCAGCTTCATACCTGAGCTCCTACAGGTATCCTCAGTGGTTTCTGATTACCTCAAGGAAACACAACGGGAGGAACAGGGCCCTTCCGTGGAGGCCCTTCTGGGCACAGGGACCTCTGCGTGGGATCTACTGGGTAAGTATGGCAGTACCTGAGGTAGGCCTCAGTGACCAAGGCTCTCTGGCTCACGCCTAGCTGTGTAGAGAAGTGTGGCAAACGTACGTACGGCTCCTCAGGCTGGGCCCACAGCCTAGCTTTCGCTTCTGTGAGAGTGCTGTCCCGAGTCTCTTCCTGGAGCCAGTCGTCAGCGCGGTGCCTTTTGGCACTGCAGTTCTCTTTCAGTCAAGGAGGCCGTTCGACTGACTGGCAAAGGGAGTCCGCCCAGCGCTGCTTTCGCCAGTCTCTCTGACGACTGGGCCACTCAACCCGGGCAACCCAGAGAGGAGTACACTGCCCTAGCTATGACTGTGAAGAGCTGTCTCCAGGGGCCTGCTTACGCTCAGGTTCCTCAGAAGCCAGAGGCCGCCGTTCCGGCACGGAGAGAGGTCATCATGCGAAACTGGCGAGCGGGCTCCTACCCTGTGTGTCCCCAGGAGCGTCGCCGGGTTAAGGCACTCCGTGGTGGAGTATGGCCTCATTGGAGACCCCCTGCACGCCCAACTCCCCTGACGTGAAACACTGGAACTTCACCTTGAGGCCTGAGGTCACCTTTCGTTCGGCCGGAGCCGGACCTGGGGTGCCGTGGGAGGAGTTCCTAGAAAGGGATTGCCAGCACGGTTTTCGCTTTGGGAGAACACGCAGCCTCGGCCCACAACGACAGTCCTGCCGTGCAGAGACGTCGGGCCGCTAGTGCTGTTCAAGGCAGCTTTGAAGCCAAGCGCAAGGCGCCTCCAAACGGGGAGAAAGCGTCCTCTCCCCTCCGCGTCCCACGTTCAAGCTGAATGACGCAGCATGTTTCTCGGAAGGCTCTGCCGAGCTATCTAGTACAAGGGAGAGAGTGCCTGCCTCTGCCGAGAAAGGTTTTGACGTGGGGATTGCTGGACAGGCGGCAGAGCGTTCCCCAGGCCGTGCGAAGTTTAGGCTTTGGTGACTCTGGAGGGTCCCAAGGGTCCAGAATTGTGCCTGGGAAAGCTGTCCTCTTTTTCTTTCTCCGGCTGGAAGTAAACAGCTGGCAACCGACTGCCGTACGCAGACGTCCTGGGGGAGCCCCCCGGTTTCATTCGGGACGCACATTGGTGTCTCACAGAAGAGCCCAAATTCCTAATTGGGGGCACACCAGCGTGGAATGTAAGGCTGTTTAGAACTGCGTACCCTGAGGCCGTTGGAAGGCCGTACAAACGAGAGCTTTCGAGGGAACAGGGCAGCGCTTCGCCATCATCGTTGCACGTTCACGGAGCTTAATCAAACGAACGCATTTACTTCCTGGGGCTCAAACGCAACAGAGGAGTTGGAAGGCATACAGTGCCCTTTGACAGTTGTTACAACGAACGTGAGTGCACAGTGTCTCGTGAAATAAATCCCTAGCACTGTTGAAGCATTCCGTTAACGCGTGCTTCTTCGCTCCTCTGGCACTCCGAGGTGTTACTGACGGGGGAAATCTGGACTTTTGCTTGAGGCCGGGGTGGGGCGGGGGGGCTCACAATTCTTTTGTCGGCGAGCTCCAGAGTGCTCTTGCTGAAGCTCCCAGCAAGGAACTGAGAGCAGCAGGCCTGACACGAGTACACTCAGACGGCTTCCGTCACGAGTACACTCAGGCCTCTTATGTGAGGCCTTCCGGCAGCAAAGAGAAGGTGGGCGCGAGGAGTGTGCTTCAGGCAGCTTAGCACTCGCCACTGTCTCGTCTACCACGGAGGGGAATAAGGTTTGCCCAGGGTCGCCCAGTTTCAAAGCTGAGCTCACGTAGTTATCCTCAGTGGTTTCTGATTACCTCAAGGAAACACACGGGAGGAACAAGGCCCTTCCATGGAGGCCCTTTTGGGCACAGGGACCTCTGCATGGGATCTAGTGGGTAAGTATGGCAGTACCTTAGATAGGCCTCAGTGACCAAGGCTGTCGTCTGGCTCATGCCTTAGCTGTGTTAAGTGTGGAAAACGTGCTGGTCCTCAGGCTGGGCCCACAGCCTAGCTTTCGCTTCTGTGAGAGTGCTGTCCCGAGTCTCCTCCTGGAGCCAGTCGTCCGCACGGTGCCTTCTGGCACTGCGGTTCTCTTTCAGTCAAGGAGGCCGTGCGACTGGCAGAGGGAGTCTGCGCAGCACTGCCTTCGCGAGGCTCTTTGACGACTGGGGCACTCAACCCAGGCAAGCCAGAGAGCAGTACGTTGCCCTTGCTATGAATGTGAAGAGCTTTCTCCAGGGGCCTGTTTAGGCTAAGGTTCCTCAGAAGCCAGGAGCCGCCCTTCCGGCACGGAGAGAAGTCATCCTGCGAAATTGGCGAACGAGCTCCTATCCTGTGTGCCCCCAGGAGCGTCGCAGAGTTAAGGCACTCCGTGGTGGAGTATGGCCTCATGGAAACCACTGCACACCCAACTCCCCCGACGTGAAACACTGGAACTTCACCTTGAGGCCTGAGGTCACCTTTCGTTTGGCCGGAGCCGAACATGTGGTGCCGTGGGAGGGGTTTCTAGAAAGGTATTGCCAGCACGGTTTTCGCTTTGGGAGAACACGCAGCCTCGGCCCACAACGACAGTCCTGCCGTGCAGAGACGTCGGGCCGCTAGTGCTGTTCAAGGCAGCTTTGAAGCCAAGCGCAAGGCGCCTCCAAACGGGGAGAAAGCGTCCTCTCCCCTCCGCGTCCCACGTTCAAGCTGAATGACGCAGCATGTTTCTCGGAAGGCTCTGCCGAGCTATCCAGTACAAGGGAGAGAGTGCCTGCCTCTGCTGAGAAAGGTTTTGACGTGGGGATTGCTGGACAGGCGGAAGAGCGTTCCCCAGGCCGTGCAAAGTTTAGGCCTTGGTGATTCTGCATGGTCCCAAGGGTCCAGAATTGTCCCTGGGAAAGCTGTCCTTTTCCCCTCTTTTTCCGGCTGGAAGCACACCTCTGGCATCCGACTGCCGTTCGGCGACGTCCTGGGGGAGACGCCCTGGTTTCACTTGTGGCGCACACTGGTGTTTCTCAGAAGAGCCCAAATTCCTCCCTGCGGGTGGGTGGGGGGTTTGGCACACCAGCATGGAATGTAAGGCTGTTTAGAACTGCGTACCTTGAGGCCGTGTGAAGGCCGCGCGAACGAGAGCTTTCGAGCGAACAGGGCAGCGCTTCGCCATCACCGTTGCACATTCACGGAGCTTAGTCAAACGAACGCATTTACTTCCTGGGGCTCAAACACAGCCGAGGAGTCGGAAGGCATACAGTGAGTGCCCTTTGACAGTTGTTACAACGAACGTGAGTGCACAGTGTCTCGTGAAATACCTTCCACGGTTGAAGCATTCCGTTAACGCGAGCCCCTCCGCTCCCTCTGGCACTCCGAGGTGTTACTGTCGGGGGAAATCTGGACTCTTGCTTGAGGCCGGGGTGGGGCGGGGGGACTCACAGTTCTTCTGCCGGCGAGCTCCAGAGCGCTCCTGCTGAAGCCCCCAGCAAGGAACTGAGAGCGGCAGGCCTCACACGAGTCGACTCAGACTTCTTCTGTCACGAGTACACTCAGACTTCTTATGTGAGGCCTTCCGGCAGCAAAGAGAAGGTGCGCGCGAGGAGTGTGCTTCAGGCAGCTTAGGACCCGCCACTGTCTCGTCCACCACGGAGGGGAATCAGGTTTGGCCAGGGTCGCCCAGCTTCATACCTGAGCTCCTACAGGTATCCTCAGTGGTTTCTCATTACCTCAAGGAAACACAACGGGAGGAACAGGGCCCTTCCGTGGAGGCCCTTCTGGGCACAGGGACCTCTCTGCGTGGGATCTACTGGGTAAGTATGGCAGTACCTGAGGTAGGCCTCAGTGACCAAGGCTCTCTGGCTCACGCCTAGCTGTGTAGAGAAGTGTGGCAAACGTACGTACGGCTCCTCAGGCTGGGCCCACAGCCTAGCTTTCGCTTCTGTGAGAGTGCTGTCCCGAGTCTCTTCCTGGAGCCAGTCGTCAGCGCGGTGCCTTTTGGCACTGCAGTTCTCTTTCAGTCAAGGAGGCCGTTCGACTGACTGGCAAAGGGAGTCCGCCCAGCGCTGCTTTCGCCAGTCTCTCTGACGACTGGGCCACTCAACCCGGGCAACCCAGAGAGGAGTACACTGCCCTAGCTATGACTGTGAAGAGCTGTCTCCAGGGGCCTGCTTACGCTCAGGTTCCTCAGAAGCCAGAGGCCGCCGTTCCGGCACGGAGAGAGGTCATCATGCGAAACTGGCGAGCGGGCTCCTACTCTGTGTGTCCCCAGGAGCGTCGCCGGGTTAAGGCACTCCGTGGTGGAGTATGGCCTCATTGGAGACCCCCTGCACGCCCAACTCCCCTGACGTGAAACACTGGAACTTCACCTTGAGGCCTGAGGTCACCTTTCGTTCGGCCGGAGCCGGACCTGGGGTGCCGTGGGAGGAGTTCCTAGAAAGGTATTGCCAGCACGGTTTTCGCTTTGGGAGAACACGCAGCCTCGGCCCACAACGACAGTCCTGCCGTGCAGAGACGTCGGGCCGCTAGTGCTGTTCAAGGCAGCTTTGAAGCCAAGCGCAAGGCGCCTCCAAACGGGGAGAAAGCGTCCTCTCCCCTCCGCGTCCCACGTTCAAGCTGAATGACGCAGCATGTTTCTCGGAAGGCTCTGCCGAGCTATCTAGTACAAGGGAGAGAGTGCCTGCCTCTGCCGAGAAAGGTTTTGACGTGGGGATTGCTGGACAGGCGGCAGAGCGTTCCCCAGGCCGTGCGAAGTTTAGGCTTTGGTGACTCTGGAGGGTCCCAAGGGTCCAGAATTGTGCCTGGGAAAGCTGTCCTCTTTTTCTTTCTCCGGCTGGAAGTAAACAGCTGGCAACCGACTGCCGTACGCAGACGTCCTGGGGGAGCCCCCCGGTTTCATTCGGGACGCACATTGGTGTCTCACAGAAGAGCCCAAATTCCTAATTGGGGGCACACCAGCGTGGAATGTAAGGCTGTTTAGAACTGCGTACCCTGAGGCCGTTGGAAGGCCGTACAAACGAGAGCTTTCGAGGGAACAGGGCAGCGCTTCGCCATCATCGTTGCACGTTCACGGAGCTTAATCAAACGAACGCATTTACTTCCTGGGGCTCAAACGCAACAGAGGAGTTGGAAGGCATACAGTGCCCTTTGACAGTTGTTACAACGAACGTGAGTGCACAGTGTCTCGTGAAATAAATCCCTAGCACTGTTGAAGCATTCCGTTAACGCGTGCTTCTTCGCTCCTCTGGCACTCCGAGGTGTTACTGACGGGGGAAATCTGGACTTTTGCTTGAGGCCGGGGTGGGGCGGGGGGGGCTCACAATTCTTTTGTCGGCGAGCTCCAGAGTGCTCTTGCTGAAGGTCCCAGCAAGGAACTGAGAGCAGCAGGCCTCACACGAGTACACTCAGACGGCTTCCGTCACGAGTACACTCAGGCCTCTTATGTGAGGCCTTCCGGCAGCAAAGAGAAGGTGGGCGCGAGGAGTGTGCTTCAGGCAGCTTAGCACTCGCCACTGTCTCGTCTACCACGGAGGGGAATAAGGTTTGCCCAGGGTCGCCCAGTTTCAAAGCTGAGCTCACGTAGTTATCCTCAGTGGTTTCTGATTACCTCAAGGAAACACACGGGAGGAACAGGGCCCTTCCATGGAGGCCCTTTTGGGCACAGGGACCTCTGCGTGGGATCTAGTGGGTAAGTATGGCAGTACCTTAGATAGGCCTCAGTGACCAAGGCTGTCGTCTGGCTCATGCCTTAGCTGTGTTAAGTGTGGAAAACGTGCTGGTCCTCAGGCTGGGCCCACAGCCTAGCTTTCGCTTCTGTGAGAGTGCTGTCCCGAGTCTCCTCCTGGAGCCAGTCGTCCGCACGGTGCCTTCTGGCACTGCAGTTCTCTTTCAGTCAAGGAGGCCGTGCGACTGGCAGAGGGAGTCTGCGCAGCACTGCCTTCGCGAGGCTCTTTGACGACTGGGGCACTCAACCCAGGCAAGCCAGAGAGCAGTACGTTGCCCTTGCTATGAATGTGAAGAGCTTTCTCCAGGGGCCTGTTTAGGCTAAGGTTCCTCAGAAGCCAGGAGCCGCCCTTCCGGCACGGAGAGAAGTCATCCTGCGAAATTGGCGAACGAGCTCCTATCCTGTGTGCCCCCAGGAGCGTCGCAGAGTTAAGGCACTCCGTGGTGGAGTATGGCCTCATGGAAACCACTGCACACCCAACTCCCCCGACGTGAAACACTGGAACTTCACCTTGAGGCCTGAGGTCACCTTTCGTTTGGCCGGAGCCGAACATGTGGTGCCGTGGGAGGGGTTTCTAGAAAGGTATTGCCAGCACGGTTTTCGCTTTGGGAGAACACGCAGCCTCGGCCCACAACGACAGTCCTGCCGTGCAGAGACGTCGGGCCGCTAGTGCTGTTCAAGGCAGCTTTGAAGCCAAGCGCAAGGCGCCTCCAAACGGGGAGAAAGCGTCCTCTCCCCTCCGCGTCCCACGTTCAAGCTGAATGACGCAGCATGTTTCTCGGAAGGCTCTGCCGAGCTATCCAGTACAAGGGAGAGAGTGCCTGCCTCTGCTGAGAAAGGTTTTGACGTGGGGATTGCTGGACAGGCGGAAGAGCGTTCCCCAGGCCGTGCAAAGTTTAGGCCTTGGTGATTCTGCATGGTCCCAAGGGTCCAGAATTGTCCCTGGGAAAGCTGTCCTTTTCCCCTCTTTTTCCGGCTGGAAGCACACCTCTGGCATCCGACTGCCGTTCGGCGACGTCCTGGGGGAGACGCCCTGGTTTCACTTGTGGCGCACACTGGTGTTTCTCAGAAGAGCCCAAATTCCTCCCTGCGGGTGGGTGGGGGGCTTGGCACACCAGCATGGAATGTAAGGCTGTTTAGAACTGCGTACCTTGAGGCCGTGTGAAGGCCGCGCGAACGAGAGCTTTCGAGCGAACAGGGCAGCGCTTCGCCATCACCGTTGCACATTCACGGAGCTTAGTCAAACGAACGCATTTACTTCCTGGGGCTCAAACACAGCCGAGGAGTCGGAAGGCATACAGTGAGTGCCCTTTGACAGTTGTTACAACGAACGTGAGTGCACAGTGTCTCGTGAAATACCTTCCACGGTTGAAGCATTCCGTTAACGCGAGCCCCTCCGCTCCCTCTGGCACTCCGAGGTGTTACTGTCGGGGGAAATCTGGACTCTTGCTTGAGGCCGGGGTGGGGCGGGGGGACTCACAGTTCTTCTGCCGGCGAGCTCCAGAGCGCTCCTGCTGAAGCCCCCAGCAAGGAACTGAGAGCGGCAGGCCTCACACGAGTCGACTCAGACTTCTTCTGTCACGAGTACACTCAGACTTCTTATGTGAGGCCTTCCGGCAGCAAAGAGAAGGTGCGCGCGAGGAGTGTGCTTCAGGCAGCTTAGGACCCGCCACTGTCTCGTCCACCACGGAGGGGAATCAGGTTTGGCCAGGGTCGCCCAGCTTCATACCTGAGCTCCTACAGGTATCCTCAGTGGTTTCTGATTACCTCAAGGAAACACAACGGGAGGAACAGGGCCCTTCCGTGGAGGCCCTTCTGGGCACAGGGACCTCTGCGTGGGATCTACTGGGTAAGTATGGCAGTACCTGAGGTAGGCCTCAGTGACCAAGGCTCTCTGGCTCACGCCTAGCTGTGTAGAGAAGTGTGGCAAACGTACGTACGGCTCCTCAGGCTGGGCCCACAGCCTAGCTTTCGCTTCTGTGAGAGTGCTGTCCCGAGTCTCTTCCTGGAGCCAGTCGTCAGCGCGGTGCCTTTTGGCACTGCAGTTCTCTTTCAGTCAAGGAGGCCGTTCGACTGACTGGCAAAGGGAGTCCGCCCAGCGCTGCTTTCGCCAGTCTCTCTGACGACTGGGCCACTCAACCCGGGCAACCCAGAGAGGAGTACACTGCCCTAGCTATGACTGTGAAGAGCTGTCTCCAGGGGCCTGCTTACGCTCAGGTTCCTCAGAAGCCAGAGGCCGCCGTTCCGGCACGGAGAGAGGTCATCATGCGAAACTGGCGAGCGGGCTCCTACCCTGTGTGTCCCCAGGAGCGTCGCCGGGTTAAGGCACTCCGTGGTGGAGTATGGCCTCATTGGAGACCCCCTGCACGCCCAACTCCCCTGACGTGAAACACTGGAACTTCACCTTGAGGCCTGAGGTCACCTTTCGTTCGGCCGGAGCCGGACCTGGGGTGCCGTGGGAGGAGTTCCTAGAAAGGGATTGCCAGCACGGTTTTCGCTTTGGGAGAACACGCAGCCTCGGCCCACAACGACAGTCCTGCCGTGCAGAGACGTCGGGCCGCTAGTGCTGTTCAAGGCAGCTTTGAAGCCAAGCGCAAGGCGCCTCCAAACGGGGAGAAAGCGTCCTCTCCCCTCCGCGTCCCACGTTCAAGCTGAATGACGCAGCATGTTTCTCGGAAGGCTCTGCCGAGCTATCTAGTACAAGGGAGAGAGTGCCTGCCTCTGCCGAGAAAGGTTTTGACGTGGGGATTGCTGGACAGGCGGCAGAGCGTTCCCCAGGCCGTGCGAAGTTTAGGCTTTGGTGACTCTGGAGGGTCCCAAGGGTCCAGAATTGTGCCTGGGAAAGCTGTCCTCTTTTTCTTTCTCCGGCTGGAAGTAAACAGCTGGCAACCGACTGCCGTACGCAGACGTCCTGGGGGAGCCCCCCGGTTTCATTCGGGACGCACATTGGTGTCTCACAGAAGAGCCCAAATTCCTAATTGGGGGCACACCAGCGTGGAATGTAAGGCTGTTTAGAACTGCGTACCCTGAGGCCGTTGGAAGGCCGTACAAACGAGAGCTTTCGAGGGAACAGGGCAGCGCTTCGCCATCATCGTTGCACGTTCACGGAGCTTAATCAAACGAACGCATTTACTTCCTGGGGCTCAAACGCAACAGAGGAGTTGGAAGGCATACAGTGCCCTTTGACAGTTGTTACAACGAACGTGAGTGCACAGTGTCTCGTGAAATAAATCCCTAGCACTGTTGAAGCATTCCGTTAACGCGTGCTTCTTCGCTCCTCTGGCACTCCGAGGTGTTACTGACGGGGGAAATCTGGACTTTTGCTTGAGGCCGGGGTGGGGCGGGGGGGGCTCACAATTCTTTTGTCGGCGAGCTCCAGAGTGCTCTTGCTGAAGGTCCCAGCAAGGAACTGAGAGCAGCAGGCCTCACACGAGTACACTCAGACGGCTTCCGTCACGAGTACACTCAGGCCTCTTATGTGAGGCCTTCCGGCAGCAAAGAGAAGGTGGGCGCGAGGAGTGTGCTTCAGGCAGCTTAGCACTCGCCACTGTCTCGTCTACCACGGAGGGGAATAAGGTTTGCCCAGGGTCGCCCAGTTTCAAAGCTGAGCTCACGTAGTTATCCTCAGTGGTTTCTGATTACCTCAAGGAAACACACGGGAGGAACAGGGCCCTTCCATGGAGGCCCTTTTGGGCACAGGGACCTCTGCGTGGGATCTAGTGGGTAAGTATGGCAGTACCTTAGATAGGCCTCAGTGACCAAGGCTGTCGTCTGGCTCATGCCTTAGCTGTGTTAAGTGTGGAAAACGTGCTGGTCCTCAGGCTGGGCCCACAGCCTAGCTTTCGCTTCTGTGAGAGTGCTGTCCCGAGTCTCCTCCTGGAGCCAGTCGTCCGCACGGTGCCTTCTGGCACTGCAGTTCTCTTTCAGTCAAGGAGGCCGTGCGACTGGCAGAGGGAGTCTGCGCAGCACTGCCTTCGCGAGGCTCTTTGACGACTGGGGCACTCAACCCAGGCAAGCCAGAGAGCAGTACGTTGCCCTTGCTATGAATGTGAAGAGCTTTCTCCAGGGGCCTGTTTAGGCTAAGGTTCCTCAGAAGCCAGGAGCCGCCCTTCCGGCACGGAGAGAAGTCATCCTGCGAAATTGGCGAACGAGCTCCTATCCTGTGTGCCCCCAGGAGCGTCGCAGAGTTAAGGCACTCCGTGGTGGAGTATGGCCTCATGGAAACCACTGCACACCCAACTCCCCCGACGTGAAACACTGGAACTTCACCTTGAGGCCTGAGGTCACCTTTCGTTTGGCCGGAGCCGAACATGTGGTGCCGTGGGAGGGGTTTCTAGAAAGGTATTGCCAGCACGGTTTTCGCTTTGGGAGAACACGCAGCCTCGGCCCACAACGACAGTCCTGCCGTGCAGAGACGTCGGGCCGCTAGTGCTGTTCAAGGCAGCTTTGAAGCCAAGCGCAAGGCGCCTCCAAACGGGGAGAAAGCGTCCTCTCCCCTCCGCGTCCCACGTTCAAGCTGAATGACGCAGCATGTTTCTCGGAAGGCTCTGCCGAGCTATCCAGTACAAGGGAGAGAGTGCCTGCCTCTGCTGAGAAAGGTTTTGACGTGGGGATTGCTGGACAGGCGGAAGAGCGTTCCCCAGGCCGTGCAAAGTTTAGGCCTTGGTGATTCTGCATGGTCCCAAGGGTCCAGAATTGTCCCTGGGAAAGCTGTCCTTTTCCCCTCTTTTTCCGGCTGGAAGCACACCTCTGGCATCCGACTGCCGTTCGGCGACGTCCTGGGGGAGACGCCCTGGTTTCACTTGTGGCGCACACTGGTGTTTCTCAGAAGAGCCCAAATTCCTCCCTGCGGGTGGGTGGGGGGCTTGGCACACCAGCATGGAATGTAAGGCTGTTTAGAACTGCGTACCTTGAGGCCGTGTGAAGGCCGCGCGAACGAGAGCTTTCGAGCGAACAGGGCAGCGCTTCGCCATCACCGTTGCACATTCACGGAGCTTAGTCAAACGAACGCATTTACTTCCTGGGGCTCAAACACAGCCGAGGAGTCGGAAGGCATACAGTGAGTGCCCTTTGACAGTTGTTACAACGAACGTGAGTGCACAGTGTCTCGTGAAATACCTTCCACGGTTGAAGCATTCCGTTAACGCGAGCCCCTCCGCTCCCTCTGGCACTCCGAGGTGTTACTGTCGGGGGAAATCTGGACTCTTGCTTGAGGCCGGGGTGGGGCGGGGGGACTCACAGTTCTTCTGCCGGCGAGCTCCAGAGCGCTCCTGCTGAAGCCCCCAGCAAGGAACTGAGAGCGGCAGGCCTCACACGAGTCGACTCAGACTTCTTCTGTCACGAGTACACTCAGACTTCTTATGTGAGGCCTTCCGGCAGCAAAGAGAAGGTGCGCGCGAGGAGTGTGCTTCAGGCAGCTTAGGACCCGCCACTGTCTCGTCCACCACGGAGGGGAATCAGGTTTGGCCAGGGTCGCCCAGCTTCATACCTGAGCTCCTACAGGTATCCTCAGTGGTTTCTGATTACCTCAAGGAAACACAACGGGAGGAACAGGGCCCTTCCGTGGAGGCCCTTCTGGGCACAGGGACCTCTGCGTGGGATCTACTGGGTAAGTATGGCAGTACCTGAGGTAGGCCTCAGTGACCAAGGCTCTCTGGCTCACGCCTAGCTGTGTAGAGAAGTGTGGCAAACGTACGTACGGCTCCTCAGGCTGGGCCCACAGCCTAGCTTTCGCTTCTGTGAGAGTGCTGTCCCGAGTCTCTTCCTGGAGCCAGTCGTCAGCGCGGTGCCTTTTGGCACTGCAGTTCTCTTTCAGTCAAGGAGGCCGTTCGACTGACTGGCAAAGGGAGTCCGCCCAGCGCTGCTTTCGCCAGTCTCTCTGACGACTGGGCCACTCAACCCGGGCAACCCAGAGAGGAGTACACTGCCCTAGCTATGACTGTGAAGAGCTGTCTCCAGGGGCCTGCTTACGCTCAGGTTCCTCAGAAGCCAGAGGCCGCCGTTCCGGCACGGAGAGAGGTCATCATGCGAAACTGGCGAGCGGGCTCCTACCCTGTGTGTCCCCAGGAGCGTCGCCGGGTTAAGGCACTCCGTGGTGGAGTATGGCCTCATTGGAGACCCCCTGCACGCCCAACTCCCCTGACGTGAAACACTGGAACTTCACCTTGAGGCCTGAGGTCACCTTTCGTTCGGCCGGAGCCGGACCTGGGGTGCCGTGGGAGGAGTTCCTAGAAAGGGATTGCCAGCACGGTTTTCGCTTTGGGAGAACACGCAGCCTCGGCCCACAACGACAGTCCTGCCGTGCAGAGACGTCGGGCCGCTAGTGCTGTTCAAGGCAGCTTTGAAGCCAAGCGCAAGGCGCCTCCAAACGGGGAGAAAGCGTCCTCTCCCCTCCGCGTCCCACGTTCAAGCTGAATGACGCAGCATGTTTCTCGGAAGGCTCTGCCGAGCTATCCAGTACAAGGGAGAGAGTGCCTGCCTCTGCTGAGAAAGGTTTTGACGTGGGGATTGCTGGACAGGCGGAAGAGCGTTCCCCAGGCCGTGCGAAGTTTAGGCTTTGGTGACTCTGGAGGGTCCCAAGGGTCCAGAATTGTGCCTGGGAAAGCTGTCCTCTTTTTCTTTCTCCGGCTGGAAGTAAACAGCTGGCAACCGACTGCCGTACGCAGACGTCCTGGGGGAGCCCCCCGGTTTCATTCGGGACGCACATTGGTGTCTCACAGAAGAGCCCAAATTCCTAATTGGGGGCACACCAGCGTGGAATGTAAGGCTGTTTAGAACTGCGTACCCTGAGGCCGTTGGAAGGCCGTACAAACGAGAGCTTTCGAGGGAACAGGGCAGCGCTTCGCCATCATCGTTGCACGTTCACGGAGCTTAATCAAACGAACGCATTTACTTCCTGGGGCTCAAACGCAACAGAGGAGTTGGAAGGCATACAGTGCCCTTTGACAGTTGTTACAACGAACGTGAGTGCACAGTGTCTCGTGAAATAAATCCCTAGCACTGTTGAAGCATTCCGTTAACGCGTGCTTCTTCGCTCCTCTGGCACTCCGAGGTGTTACTGACGGGGGAAATCTGGACTTTTGCTTGAGGCCGGGGTGGGGCGGGGGGGCTCACAATTCTTTTGTCGGCGAGCTCCAGAGTGCTCTTGCTGAAGGTCCCAGCAAGGAACTGAGAGCAGCAGGCCTCACACGAGTACACTCAGACGGCTTCCGTCACGAGTACACTCAGGCCTCTTATGTGAGGCCTTCCGGCAGCAAAGAGAAGGTGGGCGCGAGGAGTGTGCTTCAGGCAGCTTAGCACTCGCCACTGTCTCGTCTACCACGGAGGGGAATAAGGTTTGCCCAGGGTCGCCCAGTTTCAAAGCTGAGCTCACGTAGTTATCCTCAGTGGTTTCTGATTACCTCAAGGAAACACACGGGAGGAACAAGGCCCTTCCATGGAGGCCCTTTTGGGCACAGGGACCTCTGCATGGGATCTAGTGGGTAAGTATGGCAGTACCTTAGATAGGCCTCAGTGACCAAGGCTGTCGTCTGGCTCATGCCTTAGCTGTGTTAAGTGTGGAAAACGTGCTGGTCCTCAGGCTGGGCCCACAGCCTAGCTTTCGCTTCTGTGAGAGTGCTGTCCCGAGTCTCCTCCTGGAGCCAGTCGTCCGCACGGTGCCTTCTGGCACTGCAGTTCTCTTTCAGTCAAGGAGGCCGTGCGACTGGCAGAGGGAGTCTGCGCAGCACTGCCTTCGCGAGGCTCTTTGACGACTGGGGCACTCAACCCAGGCAAGCCAGAGAGCAGTACGTGGCCCTTGCTATGAATGTGAAGAGCTTTCTCCAGGGGCCTGTTTAGGCTAAGGTTCCTCAGAAGCCAGGAGCCGCCCTTCCGGCACGGAGAGAAGTCATCCTGCGAAATTGGCGAACGAGCTCCTATCCTGTGTGCCCCCAGGAGCGTCGCAGAGTTAAGGCACTCCGTGGTGGAGTATGGCCTCATGGAAACCACTGCACACCCAACTCCCCCGACGTGAAACACTGGAACTTCACCTTGAGGCCTGAGGTCACCTTTCGTTTGGCCGGAGCCGAACATGTGGTGCCGTGGGAGGGGTTTCTAGAAAGGTATTGCCAGCACGGTTTTCGCTTTGGGAGAACACGCAGCCTCGGCCCACAACGACAGTCCTGCCGTGCAGAGACGTCGGGCCGCTAGTGCTGTTCAAGGCAGCTTTGAAGCCAAGCGCAAGGCGCCTCCAAACGGGGAGAAAGCGTCCTCTCCCCTCCGCGTCCCACGTTCAAGCTGAATGACGCAGCATGTTTCTCGGAAGGCTCTGCCGAGCTATCCAGTACAAGGGAGAGAGTGCCTGCCTCTGCTGAGAAAGGTTTTGACGTGGGGATTGCTGGACAGGCGGAAGAGCGTTCCCCAGGCCGTGCAAAGTTTAGGCCTTGGTGATTCTGCATGGTCCCAAGGGTCCAGAATTGTCCCTGGGAAAGCTGTCCTTTTCCCCTCTTTTTCCGGCTGGAAGCACACCTCTGGCATCCGACTGCCGTTCGGCGACGTCCTGGGGGAGACGCCCTGGTTTCACTTGTGGCGCACACTGGTGTTTCTCAGAAGAGCCCAAATTCCTCCCTGCGGGTGGGTGGGGGGCTTGGCACACCAGCATGGAATGTAAGGCTGTTTAGAACTGCGTACCTTGAGGCCGTGTGAAGGCCGCGCGAACGAGAGCTTTCGAGCGAACAGGGCAGCGCTTCGCCATCACCGTTGCACATTCACGGAGCTTAGTCAAACGAACGCATTTACTTCCTGGGGCTCAAACACAGCCGAGGAGTCGGAAGGCATACAGTGAGTGCCCTTTGACAGTTGTTACAACGAACGTGAGTGCACAGTGTCTCGTGAAATACCTTCCACGGTTGAAGCATTCCGTTAACGCGAGCCCCTCCGCTCCCTCTGGCACTCCGAGGTGTTACTGTCGGGGGAAATCTGGACTCTTGCTTGAGGCCGGGGTGGGGCGGGGGGACTCACAGTTCTTCTGCCGGCGAGCTCCAGAGCGCTCCTGCTGAAGCCCCCAGCAAGGAACTGAGAGCGGCAGGCCTCACACGAGTCGACTCAGACTTCTTCTGTCACGAGTACACTCAGACTTCTTATGTGAGGCCTTCCGGCAGCAAAGAGAAGGTGCGCGCGAGGAGTGTGCTTCAGGCAGCTTAGGACCCGCCACTGTCTCGTCCACCACGGAGGGGAATCAGGTTTGGCCAGGGTCGCCCAGCTTCATACCTGAGCTCCTACAGGTATCCTCAGTGGTTTCTGATTACCTCAAGGAAACACAACGGGAGGAACAGGGCCCTTCCGTGGAGGCCCTTCTGGGCACAGGGACCTCTGCGTGGGATCTACTGGGTAAGTATGGCAGTACCTGAGGTAGGCCTCAGTGACCAAGGCTCTCTGGCTCACGCCTAGCTGTGTAGAGAAGTGTGGCAAACGTACGTACGGCTCCTCAGGCTGGGCCCACAGCCTAGCTTTCGCTTCTGTGAGAGTGCTGTCCCGAGTCTCTTCCTGGAGCCAGTCGTCAGCGCGGTGCCTTTTGGCACTGCAGTTCTCTTTCAGTCAAGGAGGCCGTTCGACTGACTGGCAAAGGGAGTCCGCCCAGCGCTGCTTTCGCCAGTCTCTCTGACGACTGGGCCACTCAACCCGGGCAACCCAGAGAGGAGTACACTGCCCTAGCTATGACTGTGAAGAGCTGTCTCCAGGGGCCTGCTTACGCTCAGGTTCCTCAGAAGCCAGAGGCCGCCGTTCCGGCACGGAGAGAGGTCATCATGCGAAACTGGCGAGCGGGCTCCTACCCTGTGTGTCCCCAGGAGCGTCGCCGGGTTAAGGCACTCCGTGGTGGAGTATGGCCTCATTGGAGACCCCCTGCACGCCCAACTCCCCTGACGTGAAACACTGGAACTTCACCTTGAGGCCTGAGGTCACCTTTCGTTCGGCCGGAGCCGGACCTGGGGTGCCGTGGGAGGAGTTCCTAGAAAGGGATTGCCAGCACGGTTTTCGCTTTGGGAGAACACGCAGCCTCGGCCCACAACGACAGTCCTGCCGTGCAGAGACGTCGGGCCGCTAGTGCTGTTCAAGGCAGCTTTGAAGCCAAGCGCAAGGCGCCTCCAAACGGGGAGAAAGCGTCCTCTCCCCTCCGCGTCCCACGTTCAAGCTGAATGACGCAGCATGTTTCTCGGAAGGCTCTGCCGAGCTATCCAGTACAAGGGAGAGAGTGCCTGCCTCTGCTGAGAAAGGTTTTGACGTGGGGATTGCTGGACAGGCGGAAGAGCGTTCCCCAGGCCGTGCGAAGTTTAGGCTTTGGTGACTCTGGAGGGTCCCAAGGGTCCAGAATTGTGCCTGGGAAAGCTGTCCTCTTTTTCTTTCTCCGGCTGGAAGTAAACAGCTGGCAACCGACTGCCGTACGCAGACGTCCTGGGGGAGCCCCCCGGTTTCATTCGGGACGCACATTGGTGTCTCACAGAAGAGCCCAAATTCCTAATTGGGGGCACACCAGCGTGGAATGTAAGGCTGTTTAGAACTGCGTACCCTGAGGCCGTTGGAAGGCCGTACAAACGAGAGCTTTCGAGGGAACAGGGCAGCGCTTCGCCATCATCGTTGCACGTTCACGGAGCTTAATCAAACGAACGCATTTACTTCCTGGGGCTCAAACGCAACAGAGGAGTTGGAAGGCATACAGTGCCCTTTGACAGTTGTTACAACGAACGTGAGTGCACAGTGTCTCGTGAAATAAATCCCTAGCACTGTTGAAGCATTCCGTTAACGCGTGCTTCTTCGCTCCTCTGGCACTCCGAGGTGTTACTGACGGGGGAAATCTGGACTTTTGCTTGAGGCCGGGGTGGGGCGGGGGGGCTCACAATTCTTTTGTCGGCGAGCTCCAGAGTGCTCTTGCTGAAGGTCCCAGCAAGGAACTGAGAGCAGCAGGCCTCACACGAGTACACTCAGACGGCTTCCGTCACGAGTACACTCAGGCCTCTTATGTGAGGCCTTCCGGCAGCAAAGAGAAGGTGGGCGCGAGGAGTGTGCTTCAGGCAGCTTAGCACTCGCCACTGTCTCGTCTACCACGGAGGGGAATAAGGTTTGCCCAGGGTCGCCCAGTTTCAAAGCTGAGCTCACGTAGTTATCCTCAGTGGTTTCTGATTACCTCAAGGAAACACACGGGAGGAACAAGGCCCTTCCATGGAGGCCCTTTTGGGCACAGGGACCTCTGCATGGGATCTAGTGGGTAAGTATGGCAGTACCTTAGATAGGCCTCAGTGACCAAGGCTGTCGTCTGGCTCATGCCTTAGCTGTGTTAAGTGTGGAAAACGTGCTGGTCCTCAGGCTGGGCCCACAGCCTAGCTTTCGCTTCTGTGAGAGTGCTGTCCCGAGTCTCCTCCTGGAGCCAGTCGTCCGCACGGTGCCTTCTGGCACTGCAGTTCTCTTTCAGTCAAGGAGGCCGTGCGACTGGCAGAGGGAGTCTGCGCAGCACTGCCTTCGCGAGGCTCTTTGACGACTGGGGCACTCAACCCAGGCAAGCCAGAGAGCAGTACGTGGCCCTTGCTATGAATGTGAAGAGCTTTCTCCAGGGGCCTGTTTAGGCTAAGGTTCCTCAGAAGCCAGGAGCCGCCCTTCCGGCACGGAGAGAAGTCATCCTGCGAAATTGGCGAACGAGCTCCTATCCTGTGTGCCCCCAGGAGCGTCGCAGAGTTAAGGCACTCCGTGGTGGAGTATGGCCTCATGGAAACCACTGCACACCCAACTCCCCCGACGTGAAACACTGGAACTTCACCTTGAGGCCTGAGGTCACCTTTCGTTTGGCCGGAGCCGAACATGTGGTGCCGTGGGAGGGGTTTCTAGAAAGGTATTGCCAGCACGGTTTTCGCTTTGGGAGAACACGCAGCCTCGGCCCACAACGACAGTCCTGCCGTGCAGAGACGTCGGGCCGCTAGTGCTGTTCAAGGCAGCTTTGAAGCCAAGCGCAAGGCGCCTCCAAACGGGGAGAAAGCGTCCTCTCCCCTCCGCGTCCCACGTTCAAGCTGAATGACGCAGCATGTTTCTCGGAAGGCTCTGCCGAGCTATCCAGTACAAGGGAGAGAGTGCCTGCCTCTGCTGAGAAAGGTTTTGACGTGGGGATTGCTGGACAGGCGGAAGAGCGTTCCCCAGGCCGTGCAAAGTTTAGGCCTTGGTGATTCTGCATGGTCCCAAGGGTCCAGAATTGTCCCTGGGAAAGCTGTCCTTTTCCCCTCTTTTTCCGGCTGGAAGCACACCTCTGGCATCCGACTGCCGTTCGGCGACGTCCTGGGGGAGACGCCCTGGTTTCACTTGTGGCGCACACTGGTGTTTCTCAGAAGAGCCCAAATTCCTCCCTGCGGGTGGGTGGGGGGCTTGGCACACCAGCATGGAATGTAAGGCTGTTTAGAACTGCGTACCTTGAGGCCGTGTGAAGGCCGCGCGAACGAGAGCTTTCGAGCGAACAGGGCAGCGCTTCGCCATCACCGTTGCACATTCACGGAGCTTAGTCAAACGAACGCATTTACTTCCTGGGGCTCAAACACAGCCGAGGAGTCGGAAGGCATACAGTGAGTGCCCTTTGACAGTTGTTACAACGAACGTGAGTGCACAGTGTCTCGTGAAATACCTTCCACGGTTGAAGCATTCCGTTAACGCGAGCCCCTCCGCTCCCTCTGGCACTCCGAGGTGTTACTGTCGGGGGAAATCTGGACTCTTGCTTGAGGCCGGGGTGGGGCGGGGGGACTCACAGTTCTTCTGCCGGCGAGCTCCAGAGCGCTCCTGCTGAAGCCCCCAGCAAGGAACTGAGAGCGGCAGGCCTCACACGAGTCGACTCAGACTTCTTCTGTCACGAGTACACTCAGACTTCTTATGTGAGGCCTTCCGGCAGCAAAGAGAAGGTGCGCGCGAGGAGTGTGCTTCAGGCAGCTTAGGACCCGCCACTGTCTCGTCCACCACGGAGGGGAATCAGGTTTGGCCAGGGTCGCCCAGCTTCATACCTGAGCTCCTACAGGTATCCTCAGTGGTTTCTGATTACCTCAAGGAAACACAACGGGAGGAACAGGGCCCTTCCGTGGAGGCCCTTCTGGGCACAGGGACCTCTGCGTGGGATCTACTGGGTAAGTATGGCAGTACCTGAGGTAGGCCTCAGTGACCAAGGCTCTCTGGCTCACGCCTAGCTGTGTAGAGAAGTGTGGCAAACGTACGTACGGCTCCTCAGGCTGGGCCCACAGCCTAGCTTTCGCTTCTGTGAGAGTGCTGTCCCGAGTCTCTTCCTGGAGCCAGTCGTCAGCGCGGTGCCTTTTGGCACTGCAGTTCTCTTTCAGTCAAGGAGGCCGTTCGACTGACTGGCAAAGGGAGTCCGCCCAGCGCTGCTTTCGCCAGTCTCTCTGACGACTGGGCCACTCAACCCGGGCAACCCAGAGAGGAGTACACTGCCCTAGCTATGACTGTGAAGAGCTGTCTCCAGGGGCCTGCTTACGCTCAGGTTCCTCAGAAGCCAGAGGCCGCCGTTCCGGCACGGAGAGAGGTCATCATGCGAAACTGGCGAGCGGGCTCCTACCCTGTGTGTCCCCAGGAGCGTCGCCGGGTTAAGGCACTCCGTGGTGGAGTATGGCCTCATTGGAGACCCCCTGCACGCCCAACTCCCCTGACGTGAAACACTGGAACTTCACCTTGAGGCCTGAGGTCACCTTTCGTTCGGCCGGAGCCGGACCTGGGGTGCCGTGGGAGGAGTTCCTAGAAAGGGATTGCCAGCACGGTTTTCGCTTTGGGAGAACACGCAGCCTCGGCCCACAACGACAGTCCTGCCGTGCAGAGACGTCGGGCCGCTAGTGCTATTCAAGGCAGCTTTGAAGCCAAGCGCAAGGCGCCTCCAAACGGGGAGAAAGCGTCCTCTCCCCTCCGCGTCCCACGTTCAAGCTGAATGACGCAGCATGTTTCTCGGAAGGCTCTGCCGAGCTATCCAGTACAAGGGAGAGAGTGCCTGCCTCTGCCGAGAAAGGTTTTGACGTGGGGATTGCTGGACAGGCGGAAGAGCGTTCCCCAGGCCGTGCGAAGTTTAGGCTTTGGTGACTCTGGAGGGTCCCAAGGGTCCAGAATTGTGCCTGGGAAAGCTGTCCTCTTTTTCTTTCTCCGGCTGGAAGTAAACAGCTGGCAACCGACTGCCGTACGCAGACGTCCTGGGGGAGCCCCCCGGTTTCATTCGGGACGCACATTGGTGTCTCACAGAAGAGCCCAAATTCCTAATTGGGGGCACACCAGCGTGGAATGTAAGGCTGTTTAGAACTGCGTACCCTGAGGCCGTTGGAAGGCCGTACAAACGAGAGCTTTCGAGGGAACAGGGCAGCGCTTCGCCATCATCGTTGCACGTTCACGGAGCTTAATCAAACGAACGCATTTACTTCCTGGGGCTCAAACGCAACAGAGGAGTTGGAAGGCATACAGTGCCCTTTGACAGTTGTTACAACGAACGTGAGTGCACAGTGTCTCGTGAAATAAATCCCTAGCACTGTTGAAGCATTCCGTTAACGCGTGCTTCTTCGCTCCTCTGGCACTCCGAGGTGTTACTGACGGGGGAAATCTGGACTTTTGCTTGAGGCCGGGGTGGGGCGGGGGGGCTCACAATTCTTTTGTCGGCGAGCTCCAGAGTGCTCTTGCTGAAGGTCCCAGCAAGGAACTGAGAGCAGCAGGCCTCACACGAGTACACTCAGACGGCTTCCGTCACGAGTACACTCAGGCCTCTTATGTGAGGCCTTCCGGCAGCAAAGAGAAGGTGGGCGCGAGGAGTGTGCTTCAGGCAGCTTAGCACTCGCCACTGTCTCGTCTACCACGGAGGGGAATAAGGTTTGCCCAGGGTCGCCCAGTTTCAAAGCTGAGCTCACGTAGTTATCCTCAGTGGTTTCTGATTACCTCAAGGAAACACACGGGAGGAACAAGGCCCTTCCATGGAGGCCCTTTTGGGCACAGGGACCTCTGCATGGGATCTAGTGGGTAAGTATGGCAGTACCTTAGATAGGCCTCAGTGACCAAGGCTGTCGTCTGGCTCATGCCTTAGCTGTGTTAAGTGTGGAAAACGTGCTGGTCCTCAGGCTGGGCCCACAGCCTAGCTTTCGCTTCTGTGAGAGTGCTGTCCCGAGTCTCCTCCTGGAGCCAGTCGTCCGCACGGTGCCTTCTGGCACTGCGGTTCTCTTTCAGTCAAGGAGGCCGTGCGACTGGCAGAGGGAGTCTGCGCAGCACTGCCTTCGCGAGGCTCTTTGACGACTGGGGCACTCAACCCAGGCAAGCCAGAGAGCAGTACGTGGCCCTTGCTATGAATGTGAAGAGCTTTCTCCAGGGGCCTGTTTAGGCTAAGGTTCCTCAGAAGCCAGGAGCCGCCCTTCCGGCACGGAGAGAAGTCATCCTGCGAAATTGGCGAACGAGCTCCTATCCTGTGTGCCCCCAGGAGCGTCGCAGAGTTAAGGCACTCCGTGGTGGAGTATGGCCTCATGGAAACCACTGCACACCCAACTCCCCCGACGTGAAACACTGGAACTTCACCTTGAGGCCTGAGGTCACCTTTCGTTTGGCCGGAGCCGAACATGTGGTGCCGTGGGAGGGGTTTCTAGAAAGGTATTGCCAGCACGGTTTTCGCTTTGGGAGAACACGCAGCCTCGGCCCACAACGACAGTCCTGCCGTGCAGAGACGTCGGGCCGCTAGTGCTGTTCAAGGCAGCTTTGAAGCCAAGCGCAAGGCGCCTCCAAACGGGGAGAAAGCGTCCTCTCCCCTCCGCGTCCCACGTTCAAGCTGAATGACGCAGCATGTTTCTCGGAAGGCTCTGCCGAGCTATCCAGTACAAGGGAGAGAGTGCCTGCCTCTGCTGAGAAAGGTTTTGACGTGGGGATTGCTGGACAGGCGGAAGAGCGTTCCCCAGGCCGTGCAAAGTTTAGGCCTTGGTGATTCTGCATGGTCCCAAGGGTCCAGAATTGTCCCTGGGAAAGCTGTCCTTTTCCCCTCTTTTTCCGGCTGGAAGCACACCTCTGGCATCCGACTGCCGTTCGGCGACGTCCTGGGGGAGACGCCCTGGTTTCACTTGTGGCGCACACTGGTGTTTCTCAGAAGAGCCCAAATTCCTCCCTGCGGGTGGGTGGGGGGCTTGGCACACCAGCATGGAATGTAAGGCTGTTTAGAACTGCGTACCTTGAGGCCGTGTGAAGGCCGCGCGAACGAGAGCTTTCGAGCGAACAGGGCAGCGCTTCGCCATCACCGTTGCACATTCACGGAGCTTAGTCAAACGAACGCATTTACTTCCTGGGGCTCAAACACAGCCGAGGAGTCGGAAGGCATACAGTGAGTGCCCTTTGACAGTTGTTACAACGAACGTGAGTGCACAGTGTCTCGTGAAATACCTTCCACGGTTGAAGCATTCCGTTAACGCGAGCCCCTCCGCTCCCTCTGGCACTCCGAGGTGTTACTGTCGGGGGAAATCTGGACTCTTGCTTGAGGCCGGGGTGGGGCGGGGGGACTCACAGTTCTTCTGCCGGCGAGCTCCAGAGCGCTCCTGCTGAAGCCCCCAGCAAGGAACTGAGAGCGGCAGGCCTCACACGAGTCGACTCAGACTTCTTCTGTCACGAGTACACTCAGACTTCTTATGTGAGGCCTTCCGGCAGCAAAGAGAAGGTGCGCGCGAGGAGTGTGCTTCAGGCAGCTTAGGACCCGCCACTGTCTCGTCCACCACGGAGGGGAATCAGGTTTGGCCAGGGTCGCCCAGCTTCATACCTGAGCTCCTACAGGTATCCTCAGTGGTTTCTCATTACCTCAAGGAAACACAACGGGAGGAACAGGGCCCTTCCGTGGAGGCCCTTCTGGGCACAGGGACCTCTGCGTGGGATCTACTGGGTAAGTATGGCAGTACCTGAGGTAGGCCTCAGTGACCAAGGCTCTCTGGCTCACGCCTAGCTGTGTAGAGAAGTGTGGCAAACGTACGTACGGCTCCTCAGGCTGGGCCCACAGCCTAGCTTTCGCTTCTGTGAGAGTGCTGTCCCGAGTCTCTTCCTGGAGCCAGTCGTCAGCGCGGTGCCTTTTGGCACTGCAGTTCTCTTTCAGTCAAGGAGGCCGTTCGACTGACTGGCAAAGGGAGTCCGCCCAGCGCTGCTTTCGCCAGTCTCTCTGACGACTGGGCCACTCAACCCGGGCAACCCAGAGAGGAGTACACTGCCCTAGCTATGACTGTGAAGAGCTGTCTCCAGGGGCCTGCTTACGCTCAGGTTCCTCAGAAGCCAGAGGCCGCCGTTCCGGCACGGAGAGAGGTCATCATGCGAAACTGGCGAGCGGGCTCCTACCCTGTGTGTCCCCAGGAGCGTCGCCGGGTTAAGGCACTCCGTGGTGGAGTATGGCCTCATTGGAGACCCCCTGCACGCCCAACTCCCCTGACGTGAAACACTGGAACTTCACCTTGAGGCCTGAGGTCACCTTTCGTTCGGCCGGAGCCGGACCTGGGGTGCCGTGGGAGGAGTTCCTAGAAAGGGATTGCCAGCACGGTTTTCGCTTTGGGAGAACACGCAGCCTCGGCCCACAACGACAGTCCTGCCGTGCAGAGACGTCGGGCCGCTAGTGCTGTTCAAGGCAGCTTTGAAGCCAAGCGCAAGGCGCCTCCAAACGGGGAGAAAGCGTCCTCTCCCCTCCGCGTCCCACGTTCAAGCTGAATGACGCAGCATGTTTCTCGGAAGGCTCTGCCGAGCTATCCAGTACAAGGGAGAGAGTGCCTGCCTCTGCTGAGAAAGGTTTTGACGTGGGGATTGCTGGACAGGCGGAAGAGCGTTCCCCAGGCCGTGTGAAGTTTAGGCTTTGGTGACTCTGGAGGGTCCCAAGGGTCCAGAATTGTGCCTGGGAAAGCTGTCCTCTTTTTCTTTCTCCGGCTGGAAGTAAACAGCTGGCAACCGACTGCCGTACGCAGACGTCCTGGGGGAGCCCCCCGGTTTCATTCGGGACGCACATTGGTGTCTCACAGAAGAGCCCAAATTCCTAATTGGGGGCACACCAGCGTGGAATGTAAGGCTGTTTAGAACTGCGTACCCTGAGGCCGTTGGAAGGCCGTACAAACGAGAGCTTTCGAGGGAACAGGGCAGCGCTTCGCCATCATCGTTGCACGTTCACGGAGCTTAATCAAACGAACGCATTTACTTCCTGGGGCTCAAACGCAACAGAGGAGTTGGAAGGCATACAGTGCCCTTTGACAGTTGTTACAACGAACGTGAGTGCACAGTGTCTCGTGAAATAAATCCCTAGCACTGTTGAAGCATTCCGTTAACGCGTGCTTCTTCGCTCCTCTGGCACTCCGAGGTGTTACTGACGGGGGAAATCTGGACTTTTGCTTGAGGCCGGGGTGGGGCGGGGGGGCTCACAATTCTTTTGTCGGCGAGCTCCAGAGTGCTCTTGCTGAAGGTCCCAGCAAGGAACTGAGAGCAGCAGGCCTCACACGAGTACACTCAGACGGCTTCCGTCACGAGTACACTCAGGCCTCTTATGTGAGGCCTTCCGGCAGCAAAGAGAAGGTGGGCGCGAGGAGTGTGCTTCAGGCAGCTTAGCACTCGCCACTGTCTCGTCTACCACGGAGGGGAATAAGGTTTGCCCAGGGTCGCCCAGTTTCAAAGCTGAGCTCACGTAGTTATCCTCAGTGGTTTCTGATTACCTCAAGGAAACACACGGGAGGAACAAGGCCCTTCCATGGAGGCCCTTTTGGGCACAGGGACCTCTGCATGGGATCTAGTGGGTAAGTATGGCAGTACCTTAGATAGGCCTCAGTGACCAAGGCTGTCGTCTGGCTCATGCCTTAGCTGTGTTAAGTGTGGAAAACGTGCTGGTCCTCAGGCTGGGCCCACAGCCTAGCTTTCGCTTCTGTGAGAGTGCTGTCCCGAGTCTCCTCCTGGAGCCAGTCGTCCGCACGGTGCCTTCTGGCACTGCAGTTCTCTTTCAGTCAAGGAGGCCGTGCGACTGGCAGAGGGAGTCTGCGCAGCACTGCCTTCGCGAGGCTCTTTGACGACTGGGGCACTCAACCCAGGCAAGCCAGAGAGCAGTACGTGGCCCTTGCTATGAATGTGAAGAGCTTTCTCCAGGGGCCTGTTTAGGCTAAGGTTCCTCAGAAGCCAGGAGCCGCCCTTCCGGCACGGAGAGAAGTCATCCTGCGAAATTGGCGAACGAGCTCCTATCCTGTGTGCCCCCAGGAGCGTCGCAGAGTTAAGGCACTCCGTGGTGGAGTATGGCCTCATGGAAACCACTGCACACCCAACTCCCCCGACGTGAAACACTGGAACTTCACCTTGAGGCCTGAGGTCACCTTTCGTTTGGCCGGAGCCGAACATGTGGTGCCGTGGGAGGGGTTTCTAGAAAGGTATTGCCAGCACGGTTTTCGCTTTGGGAGAACACGCAGCCTCGGCCCACAACGACAGTCCTGCCGTGCAGAGACGTCGGGCCGCTAGTGCTGTTCAAGGCAGCTTTGAAGCCAAGCGCAAGGCGCCTCCAAACGGGGAGAAAGCGTCCTCTCCCCTCCGCGTCCCACGTTCAAGCTGAATGACGCAGCATGTTTCTCGGAAGGCTCTGCCGAGCTATCCAGTACAAGGGAGAGAGTGCCTGCCTCTGCTGAGAAAGGTTTTGACGTGGGGATTGCTGGACAGGCGGAAGAGCGTTCCCCAGGCCGTGCAAAGTTTAGGCCTTGGTGATTCTGCATGGTCCCAAGGGTCCAGAATTGTCCCTGGGAAAGCTGTCCTTTTCCCCTCTTTTTCCGGCTGGAAGCACACCTCTGGCATCCGACTGCCGTTCGGCGACGTCCTGGGGGAGACGCCCTGGTTTCACTTGTGGCGCACACTGGTGTTTCTCAGAAGAGCCCAAATTCCTCCCTGCGGGTGGGTGGGGGGCTTGGCACACCAGCATGGAATGTAAGGCTGTTTAGAACTGCGTACCTTGAGGCCGTGTGAAGGCCGCGCGAACGAGAGCTTTCGAGCGAACAGGGCAGCGCTTCGCCATCACCGTTGCACATTCACGGAGCTTAGTCAAACGAACGCATTTACTTCCTGGGGCTCAAACACAGCCGAGGAGTCGGAAGGCATACAGTGAGTGCCCTTTGACAGTTGTTACAACGAACGTGAGTGCACAGTGTCTCGTGAAATACCTTCCACGGTTGAAGCATTCCGTTAACGCGAGCCCCTCCGCTCCCTCTGGCACTCCGAGGTGTTACTGTCGGGGGAAATCTGGACTCTTGCT
>NW_028138688.1:0-76258 GCF_964270905.1 Leucopleurus acutus | reverse complement strand
CTCATTTTCCTCTCCTGGGGCTCCGGATCAACATTCCAGCCACTTTACTAACAACATCTCCACATGGAGAGTCAATGCCTTTAAGTTCCGGTATCGCACAGTCTGCAGTTAGTGCGGAGGATGAATGGGAATAGGGGGAACCAGTGAGAAAATAGCTGTAGCGGTTTCAATGGGCACATGTCACTCTAATTTCAATTCAGGAAGAAGAATTAACCAAAGGCAGAGCAAGGCGCCCCAGAAGAAGAATAGGGCCTGAAGAAATCCTGTGGATATGAGGCAAGATCACAAAAATAAGAGCTGAAAAATGGAGCTAAGGGCCACTGCAATTCAAAAACCTGCAGAGTTATAAAGGCCAACTATTTTCCAAAAGTATATTGAAGTAAGGCTATGAAGAGGCACTGAGAGCAAGGCAGAACTGCAGGAAACCGATTTCAGGAGGTAGACTGGAATTGCACTGAAAACATATGAAAAGACTCAGAACGTCGACAATGATGCACTTGGCCAAAAAGGGCGTATGCGTTCTTTCCTGAATATATTCAGGAAGAAACGCATACGCCCTTTCTGGCCAACCAAGCAAGCTCGCAAAGGAAATCTGCACTACAATGAAGTCTCACTGCCCCCCGGTCAAAGGGACTTCTGAAAAAAGAGTAAAATCCAGAAAGGCAGGACAGGCCATGGAGAACTGGGAGCCTTGTTATGCTGATGGGCGAGATGTAAATTGCCAACAGCCACTCTGGAGAAGTGTATGGTGTTTCCTGAAACATTCAAAAAATTAAGCAACAGAGCCTAGGGCACTTCCACTTATGGTCCTATAGCTTAGGGAAATTAAAATCAAAAAGACACAGCCACCCCAAAGGTTGGGATGGCTCTGTTTACAAGAACCTCATTTACGGTACACGTTCAATATCGCAAAAAGCGAAAAATGGATAAAGAAGTTGTGGTACTTACGTACAATGCAATATCACTCAGCAATGAAATCTATGTCATCAGGCCCGTAGCAGCATAATGAGTGGATTCAGGTACGATGATTCTAAGTGAAATAAGTCACACAGAAAGAGAAACATCATAAGATATCACTACTACACGGAATGTAAACTTGGCTACACAGGAACTGAATTACAAAACAGAACAGGGTCTCAAATGTAGAAAACCAACTTATGCTTGCTTAAGGGGAAAGGTGAGTTGGGGTGCTGCATAAAACCAGAAATTGAAATTAGCAGATACCGTTCCATAAGACAAATATGTAATAGACAAGAGCTACTCCTTGCTCAACGAAGTGGACTCAACATCCCATATTAAAAGCCTAAGAATATACCTGACTAGTAAGAATCTTAAAACCTATGGATTTATATGTCTCCGAAAGAGAATCAAGCATGTGTACAGCGGCATAAATGCAGCAGTGATAGGATTGGTGAGGTTCGGTGAGCAAATGCAGACCCTTTGAAGTCATATTGCATGGTACCCATTCCATGGTCTCAACTCTCCAGGTTTAAGGGATTCTTCATTCAGCTAAAACATGCATGTGGAACCCAGAGTATGATCCACGGTGTGATCGGGAAACGTGTTGAAATGTGTCTCAGTTTTCGTCCCCTGGTACTCGGGTACAACATTCCAGACGCTTTACTAACACTCTCCCCACTTGGAGAGTCAGTGCCTTTAACCTCCTGTTTGGCCCAGTTTGCAGTTTCTGTGGAAGATGAACAGGAAGATGGAGAACCAAGGAGAGACTAGCTGGAGGTGTCTGGAAGGGCAAATTTAACTCTCATTTCCCACCAGGAAGAGGAATTAACCAAAGGCTCAGCGTGCCATGCCGGAACCACACTAGGGACTGAAGCAATCCTGCGGTGTTGCGGCCAGCTCACAAAAAAGCGAGTTGAAGAAAGGAGCTCAGGGACACTGTAAATCACAACCCTACAGAGTTATAAATGACACTTATCGTCCAAAAATATATTGAAGTAAGGCTGCCAAGAGGACTTGAAAGCGGGGCAGAATTGCAGGAAACCGATTTCAGGAGGTAGACTGGAATTGCATGTAAAGCATAGGAAAAGAGGCAGAACGTCCACAATGATGCACTTGGCCAAAAAGGGTGTATGCGTTCTTTCCTGAATATATTCAGGAAAAAACGCATACGCCCTTTTTGGCCAACCAAGCAAGCTTGCAAAGGTAATCTGCACTACAATGAAGTCTCACTGCCCCCACGGTCAAAAGGGCCATCTGAAAAAAGTGTAAAATCCAGAAAGGCAGGACAGGCCATGGAGAACTGGGAGCCTTGTTATGCTGATGGGCGGGATGTAAATTGCCAGCAGCCACTCTGGAGAAGTGTATGGTGTTTCCTGAAACATCCAAAAAACAAAGCAACAGAGCCTAGGGTACTTCCACTTATGGTCCTATAGCTTAGGGAAATTAAAATCAAAAAGACACAGCCACCCCAAGTTTGGGACGGCTCTGTTTACAAGAACCTCGTTTACGGTACAAGTTCAATATCACAGAAAGCGAAAAATGGATAAAGAAGTTGTGGTACTTACGTACAATGCAATATCACTCAGCAATGAAATCTATGTCATCAGGCCTGTAGCAGCATAATGACTGGATTCAGGTACGATGATTCTAAGTGAAATAAGTCACACAGAAAAAGAAACATCATAAGATATCACTAATACATGGAATGTAAACTTGGCTACACAGGAACTGAATTACAAAGCAAAACAGGGTCTCAAATGTAGAAAGCCAACTTATGCTTGCTTAAGGGGAAAGGTGAGTTGGGGTGCTGCATAAAACCAGAGATTGAAATTAGCACAGATACCGTTCCATAAGCCAAATATGTAATAGACAAGAACTACTCCTTACTCAACGAAGTGGACTCAACACCCCATATTAAACGCCTAAGAATATACCTGACTAGTAAGAATCTTAAAACCTATGGATTTATATGTCTCCGAAAGAGAATCAAGCGTGTGTACAGCGGCATAAACGCAGCAGTGATAGGATTGTTGAGGTTCGGTGAGCAAATGCAGACCCTTTGAAGTCATATTGCATGGTACCCATTACATCGGTCTCAACTCTCTAGGTCTAAGGGATTCTTCCTTCAGCTAAAACATCCATGTGGAACCAAGAGTATGATCCACCATGTGATCGGGAAATGTGTTCAAATGTGTCTCAGTTTTAGTCCCCTGGTACTCGGGTGCAACACTCCAGATGCTTTACTAACACTCTCCCCACTTGGAGAGTCAGTGCCTTTAACCTCCTGTTTGGCCCAGTTTGCAATTTCTGTGGAAGATGAACAGGAATAGTGAGAACCAATGAGAGACTAGCTCGAGGTGTCTGGACGGGCAAATTTAACTCTCATTTCCCACCAGGAAGAGGAATTAACCAAAGGTTCAGCATGCCGTGCCAGAACCAAACTAGGGCCTGAAGCAATCCTGCAGTGTTGCGGCCAGCTCACAAGAAAGCGAGTTGAAGAAAGGAGCTCAGGGGCACTGTAATTCACAAACCTGCAGAGTTATAAATGACAGCTATCTTCCAAAAATATATTGAAGTAAGGCTGCCAAGAGGAGTTGAAAGCGGGGCAGAATTGCAGGAAACCGATTTCAGGAGGTAGACTGGAATTGCATGTAAAGCATAGGAAAAGAGGCAGAACGTCCACAATGATGCACTTGGCCAAAAAGGGCGTATGCGTTTTTTCCTGAATATATTCAGGAAAAAACGCATACGCCCTTTTTGGCCACCCAAGCAAGCTTGCAAAGGAAATCTGCACTACAATGAAGTCTCACTGCCCCCCGGTCAAAAGGGCCATCTGAAAAAAGTGTATAATCCAGAAAGGCAGGACAGGCCATGGAGAACTGGGAGCCTTGTTATGCTGATGGGCGTGATGTAAATTGCCAACAGCCACTCTGAAGAAGTGTATGGTGTTTCCTGAAACATCCAAAAAACAAAGCAACAGAGCCTAGGGCACTTCCACTTATGGTCCTATAGCTTAGGGAAATTAAAATCAAAAAGACACAGCCACCCTAAAGTTTGGGACGGCTCTGTTTGCAAGAACCTCGTTTACGGTACAAGTTCAATATCACAGAAAGAGAAAAATGGATAAAGAAGTTGTGGTACTTACGTACAATGCAATATCAGTCAGCAATGAAATCTATGTCATCAGGCCCGTAGCAGCATAATAAATGGATTCAGGTACGATGATTCTAAGTGAAATAAGTCACACAGAAAAAGAAACATCATAAGATATCACTAATACATGGAATGTAAACTTGGCTACACAAGAACTGTATTACAAAACAGAACAGAGTGTCAAATGTAGAAAACCAACTTAGGCTTGCTTAAGGGGAAGGGTGAGTTGGGGTGCTGCATAAAACCAGAGATTGAAATTAGCACAGATACCGTTCCATAAGCCAAATATGTAATAGACAAGAGCTACTCCTTGCTCAACGAAGTGGACTCAACACCCCATATTAAACGCCTAAGAATATACCTGACTAGTAAGAATCTTAAAACCTTTGAATTTATGTCTCCGAAAGAGAATCAAGCGTGTGTACAGCGGCATAAACGCAGCAGTGATAGGATTGGTGAGGTTCGGTGAGCAAATGCAGACCCTTTGAAGTCATATTGCATGGTACCCATTCCATGGGTCTCAACTCTCCAAGTTTAAGGGATTCTTCCTTCAGCTAAAACATGCATGTGGAACACAGAGTATGATCCACCGTGTGATCAGGAAACGTCTTCAAATGTGTCTCAGTTTTCGTCCCCTGGTACTCGGGTGCAACACTCCAGACGCTTTACTAACACTCCCTCCACTTGGAGAGTCAGTGCCTTTAACCTCCTGTATGGCCCAGTTTGCAATTTCTGCGGAAAATGTTCAGGAATAGGGAGAACCAATGATAAGCTAGCTGGAGGTGTCTGGACGGGCAAATTTAACTCTCATTTCCCACCAGGAAGAGGAATTAACCAAAGGCTCAGCGTGCCGTGCCGGATCCACACTAGGACCAGAAGCAATCCTTTGGTGTTGCAGCCAGCTCACAAGAAAGCGAGTTGAAGAAAGGAGCTCAGGGGCACTGTAATTCACAAACCTGCAGAGTTATAAATGACAGCTATCTTCCAAAAATATATTGAAGTAAGGCATCCAAGAGGAGTTGAAAGCGGAGCAGAATTGCAGGAAACCGATTTCAGGAGGCAGACAGGAATTGCATGTAAAGCATAGGAAAAGAGGCAGAACGTCCACAATGATGCACTTGGCCAAAAAGGGCGTATGCGTTTTTTCCTGAATATATTCAGGAAAAAACGCATACGCCCTTTTTGGCCAACCAAGCAAGCTTGCAAAGGAAATCTGCACTACAATGAAGTCTCACAGCCCCCCGGTCAAAAGGGCCATCTGAAAAAAGTGTAAAATCCAGAAAGGCAGGACAGGCCATGGAGAACTGGGAGCCTTGTTATGCTGGTGGGCGTGATGTAAATTGCCAACAGCCACTCTGGAGAAGTGTATGGTGTTTCCTGAAACATCTAAAAAACAAAGCAACAGAGCCTAGGACACTTCCACTTATGGTCCTATAGCTTAGGGAAATTAAAATCAAAAAGACACGGTCACCCCAAAGTTTGGGACAGCTCTGTTTACAAGAACCTCGTTTACGGTACAAGTTCAATATCACAGAAAGCGAAAAATGGATAAAGAATTTGTGGTACTTACGTACAATGCAATATCACTCAGCAATGAAATCTATGTCATCAGGCCCGTAGCAGCATAATGAGTGGATTCAGGTACGATGATTCTAAGTGAAATAAGTCACACAGAAAAAGAAACATCATAAGATATCACCAATACACGGAATGTAAACTTGGCTACATAGGAACTGAATTACAAAACAGAACAGGGTCTCAAATGTAGAAAACCAACTTATGCTTGCTTAAGGGGAAAGGTGAGTTGGGGTGCTGCATGAAACCAGAGATTGAAATTAGCACAGATACCGTTCCATAAGCCAAATATGCAATAGACAAGAGCTACTCCTTGCTGAACGAAGTGGACTCAACACCCTTAAACGCCTAAGAATATACCTGACTAGAAATAATCTTAAAACCTACGGATTTATATGTCTCCGAAAGAGAATCAAGCGTGTGTACAGCGGCATAAACGCAGCAGTGATAGGATTGGTGAGGTTCGGTGAGCAAATGCAGACCCTTTGAAGTCATATTGCATGGTACCCATTCCATGGGTCTCAACTCTCCAGGTTTAAGGGATTCTTCCTTCAGCTAAAACATGCATGTGGAACACAGAGTATGATCCACCGTGTGATCGGGAAACGTGTTCAAATGTGTCTCAGTTTTCGTCCCCTGGTACTCGGGTGCAACATTCCAGACGCTTTACTAACACTCTGCCCACTTGGAGAGTCAGTGCCTTTAACCTCCTGTATGGCCCAGTTTGCAATTTCTGCGGAAAATGTACAGGAATAGGGAGAACCAATGAGAAACTAGCTGGAGGTGTCTGGACGGGCAAATTTAACTCTCATTTCCCACCAGAAAGAGGAATTAACCAAAGGCTCAGCATGCCGTGCCGGAACCACACTAGGGCCTGAAGCAATCCTACGGTGTTGCAGCCAGCTCACAAGAAAGCGAGTTGAAGAAAGGAGCTCAGGGGCACTGTAATTCACAAACCTGCAGAGTTATAAATGACAGCTATCGTCCAAAAATATATTGAAGTAAGGCTGCCAAGAGGACTTGAAAGCGGGGCAGAATTGCAGGAAACCGATTTCAGGAGGTAGACAGGAATTGCATGTAAAGCATAGGAAAAGAGGCAGAACGTCCACAATGATGCACTTGGCCAAAAAGGGCGTATGCGTTTTTTCCTGAATATATTCAGGAAAAAACGCATACGCCCTTTTTGGCCAACCAAGCAAGCTTGCAAAGGAAATCTGCACTACAATGAAGTCTCACTGCCCCCAGGTCAAAAGGGCCATCTGAAATATGTGTAAAATCCAGAAAGGCAGGACAGGCCATGGAGAACTGGGAGCCTTGTTATGCTGGTGGGCGTGATGTAAATTGCCAACAGCCACTCTGGAGAAGTGTATGGTGTTTCCTGAAACATCTAAAAAACAAAGCAACAGAGCCTAGGGCACTTACACTTATGGTCCTATAGTTTAGGGAAATTAAAATCAAAAAGACACAGCCACCCCAAAGTTTGGGACGGCTCTGTTTACAAGAACCTCGTTTACGGTACAAGTTCAATATCACAGAAAGCAAAAAATGGTAAAGAAGTTGTGGTACTTACGTACAATGCAATATCACTCAGCAATGAAATCTATGTCATCAGGCCCGTAGCAGCATAATGAGTGGATGCAGGTTTGATGAGTCTAAGTGAAATAAGTCACACAGAAAAAGAAACATCATAAGATATCACTACTACACGGAATGTAAACTTGGCTACACAGGAACTGAATTACAAAACAGAACAGGGTCTCAAATGTAGAAAACCAACTTATGCTTGCTTAAGGGGAAAGGTGAGTTGGGGTGCTGCATGAAACCAGAGATTGAAATTAGCACAGATACCGTTCCATAAGCCAAATATGCAATAGACAAGAGCTACTCCTTGCTGAACGAAGTGGACTCAACACCCCATATTAAACGCCTAAGAATATACCTGACTAGAAATAATCTTAAAACCTACGGATTTATATGTCTCCGAAAGACAATCAAGCGTGTGTACAGCGGCATAAACGCAGCAGTGATAGGATTGGTGAGGTTCGGTGAGCAAATGCAGACCCTTTGAAGTCATATTGCATGGTACCTATTCCATGGGTCTCAACTCTCCAGGTTTAAGGGATTCTTCCTTCAGCTAAAACATGCATGTGGAACCCAGAGTATGATCCACCGTGTGATCGGGAAACGTGTTCAAATGTGTCTCGTTTTCGTCCCTGGTACTCGGGTGCAACATTCCAGATGCTTTACTAACACTCTCCCCACTTGGAGAGTCAGTGCCTTTAACCTCCTGTTTGGCCCAGTTTGTAATTTCTGTGGAAAATGAACAGGAATAGGGAGAACGAAAGAGAGACTAGCTGGAGGTGTCTGGACGGGCAAATTTAACTCTCATTTCCCACCAGGAAGAGGAATTAACCAAAGGCTCAGCGTGCCGTGCCGGAACTACACTAGGGCTTGAAGCAATCCTGCGGTGTTGGGGCCAGCTCACAAGAAAGCGAGTTGAAGAAACGAGCTCAGGGGCACTGTAATTCACAAACCTGCAGAGTTATAAATGACAGCTATCGTCCAAAAATATATTGAAGTAAGGCTGCCAAGAGGACTTGAAAGCGGGGCAGAATTGCAGGAAATCGATTTCAGGAGGTACACTGGAATTGCATGTAAAGCATAGGAAAAGAGGCAGAACGTCCACAATGATGCACTTGGCCAAAAAGGGCGTATGCATTTTTTCCTGAATATATTCAGGAAAAAACGCATACGCCCTTTTTGGCCAACCAAGCAAGCTTGCAAAGGAAATCTGCACTACAATGAAGTCTCACTGCCCCCCGGTCAAAAGGGCCATCTGAAAAAAGTGTAAAATCCAGAAAGGCAGGACAGGCCATGGAGAACTGGGAGCCTTGTTATGCTGGTGGTCGTGATGTAAATTGCCAACAGCCACTCTGGAGAAGTGTATGGTGTTTCCTGAAACATCTAAAAAACAAAGCAACAGAGCCTAGGGCACTTCCACTTATGGTCCCATAGCTTAGGGAAATTAAAATCAAAAAGACACGGTCACCCCAAAGTTTGGGATGGCTCTGTTTACAAGAACCTCGTTTACGGTACAAGTTCAATATCACAGAAAGCAAAAAATGGATAAAGAAGTTGTGGTACTTACGTACAATGCAATATCACTCAGCAATGAAATCTATGTCATCAGGCCCGTAGCAGCATAATGAGTGGATGCAGGTATGATGAGTCTAAGTGAAATAAGTCACACAGAAAAAGAAACATCATAAGATATCACTACTACACGGAATGTAAACTTGGCTACACAGGAACTGAATTACAAAACAGAACAGGGTGTCAAATGTAGAAAACCAACTTATGCTTGCTTAAGGGGAAAGGTGAGTTGGGGTGCTGCATGAAACCAGAGATTGAAATTAGCACAGATACTGTTCTATAAGCCAAATATGCAAGAGACTAGAGCTACTCCTTGCTGAACGAAGTGGACTCAACACCCCATATTAAACGCCTAAGAATATACCTGACTAGAAATAATCTTAAAACCTACGGATTTATATGTCTCCGAAAGAGAATCAAGCGTGTGTACAGTGGCATAAACGCAGCAGTGATAGGATTGGTGAGGTTAGGTGAGCAAATGCAGACCCTTTGAAGTCATATTGCATGGTACCCATTCCATGGGTCTCAACTCTCCAGGTTTAAGGGATTTTTCCTTCAGCTAAAACATGCATGTGGAACCCAGAGTATGATCCACCGTGTGATCGGAAAACGTGTTCAAATGTGTCTCGTTTTCGTCCCTGGTACTCGGGTGCAACATTCCAGATGCTTTACTAACACTCTCCCCACTTGGAGAGTCAGTGCCTTTAACCTCCTGTTTGGCCCAGTTTGTAATTTCTGTGGAAGATGAACAGGAAGATGGAGAACCAAGGAGAGACTAGCTGGAGGTGTCTGGAAGGGCAAATTTAACTCTCATTTCCCACCAGGAAGAGGAATTAACCAAAGGCTCAGCGTGCCATGCCGGAACCACACTAGGGTCTGAAGCAATCCTGCGGTGTTGCGGCCAGCTCACAAAAAAGCGAGTTGAAGAAAGGAGCTCAGGGACACTGTAATTCACAACCCTACAGAGTTAAAAATGACACTTATCGTCCAAAAATATATTGAAGTAAGGCTGCCAAGAGGACTTGAAAGCGGGGCAGAATTGCAGGAAACCGATTTCAGGAGGTAGACTGGAATTGCATGTAAAGCATAGGAAAAGAGGCAGAACGTCCACAATGATGCACTTGGCCAAAAAGGGCGTATGCTTTCTTTCCTGAATATATTCACGAAAAAACGCATACGCCCTTTTTGGCCAACCAAGCAAGCTTGCAAAGGAAATCTGCACTACAATGAAGTCTCACTGCCCCCCGGTCAAAAGGGCCATCTGAAAAAAGTGTAAAATCCAGAAAGGCAGGACAGGCCATGGAGAACTGGGAGCCTTGTTATGCTGATGGGCGGGATGTAAATTGCCAGCAGCCACTCTGGAGAAGTGTATGGTGTTTCCTGAAACATCCAAAAAACAAAGCAACAGAGCCTAGGGCACTTCCACTTATGGTCCTATAGCTTAGGGAAATTAAAATCAAAAAGACACAGCCACCCCAAGTTTGGGACGGCTCTGTTTACAAGAACCTCGTTTACGGTACAAGTTCAATATCACAGAAAGCGAAAAATGGATAAAGAAGTTGTGGTACTTACGTACAATGCAATATCAGTCAGCAATGAAATCTATGTCATCAGGCCCATAGCAGCATAATGAGTGGATTCAGGTACGATGATTCTAAGTGAAATAAGTCACACAGAAAAAGGAACATCATAAGATATCCCTAATACACGGAATGTAAACTTGGCTACACAGGAACTGAATTACAAAACAGAACAGGGTCTCAAATGTAGAAAACCAACTTATGCTTGCTTAAGGGCAAAGGTGAGTTGGGGTGCTGCATGAAACCAGAGATTGAAATTAGCACAGATACCGTTCCATAAGCCAAATATGTAATAGACAAGAGCTACTCCTTGCTCAACGAAGTGGACTCAACACCCCATATTAAACGCCTAACAATATACCTGACTAGTAAGAATCTTAAAACCTTTGAATTTATATGTCTCCGACAGAGAATCAAGCGTGTGTACAGCAACATAAACGCAGCAGTGATAGGATTGGTGAGGTTCGGTGAGCAAATGCAGACCCTTTGAAGTCATATTGCATGGTACCCATTCCATGGGTCTCAACTCTCCAGGTTTAAGGGATTCTTCCTTCAGCTAAAACATGCATGTGGAACGGAGTGTATGATCCACCGTGTGATCGGGAAACGTGTTCAAATGTGTCTCAGTTTTCGTCCCTTGGTACTCGGGTGCAACATTCCAGACGCTTTACTAACACTCTCCCCACTTGGAGAGTCAGTGCCTTTAACCTCCTGTTTGGCCCAGTTTGCAATTTCTTCGGAAGATGAACAGGAATAAGGAGAAGCAATGGGAGACTATCTGTAGGTGTCTGGACGGGCAAATTTAACTCTCATTTCCCACCAGGAAGATAAATGAACCAAAGGCTCCGCGTGCCATGCTGGAACTAGATTAGGGCCTGAGGAGATCCTGCGGTGTTGCGGCCAGCTCACAAGAAAGCGAGTTGAAGAAAGGAGCTCAGGGGCACTGTAATTCAGAAACCTGCGGAGTTATAAATGACAGCTATCATCCAAAATTATACTGAAGTAAGGCTGCGAAGAGGACTTGAATGCGGGGCAGAATTGCTGGAAACTGATTTCAGAACGTACACGGGAGTAGCTCTTAAAGCATAGGAAAAGAGACAGAACTTGGAAAATAATGCACTTGGCAAAAAAGGGCATATGTGTTTTATCCAGAGCTCTCATACCTGAGGGGAGGAGATTCCCAGCAGGCTCCAACTGCCACCTGAGGGCTCACATTGCCAAGGCAACGTGAGCATGCCAGGCAGGAGTTACCTCACAGCAGAGGTCCCACCTCACAGAAGGGTGAGAAACCCAGCCAACATCAGACTCTCACCAGAGGGTCCACATCACCAAGGGGATGGGAACCAGGCAGGAGTGTCTTCACATCAGTGGGGCCACATCATCAAAAGCTGAGGTACTCAGCACATGTGTCCTCAAAGCAGAGGACCCACATCACCAAGGACCTCGGAGTGAGGCAGGCAGGAGTAGCCTCACAACACTGGGCCCATAGAATAAAAAAGTGAGGAATCCAGCAGTTGGAACCTCCCAGCAGGCGGCCCAGAGCACCGAGGCCATGGGATCCAGGCCACAGTGAACTCACAGAAGAGGGCCCATGTCATGAAACTGAGCAACCCAGCCATTGGGACCTCAGAGCAGGAGGCCCACATCCCCATGGGGATGGAATTCTGGTAGGAGTGTCCTCGCACCACTGAGAACGTATCAGAAAATTTTGGGCGACCAGCAGTTAGGGCCTGACGCCAGAGGACCCTCATCACCAAGGGAAGGAGGCTCCCAGCAGGCTCCAACTGCCACCAGAGGGCTGACGTCGCCAAGGCGATGTGTGCCAACCAGGCACGAATGACCTCACAGCAGAGGGCCCACCTCAGAGAAGTGTGACGAACCCAGTCAGGATCAGACTCGCACCAGAGGGCCCACATCACCAAATGGATTGGAACCAGGCAGGAGTGTCCTCACATGAGTAGGGCCACATCATCTAAAGGTGAGGAACCCAGAACATGTGGCTTCAAACCATAGGACACCCATCACCAAGGGGCTGGGAGTGAGGCAGGCAGGAGGAGCCTCATAACAGAGGGCCCAAAAATAAGAAAGGTGAGGAATCCAGCAGTTGGAACCTCCCAGCAGGCGGCCCAGAGCACAGAGGCTAGAGGAACCAGGCCAGAGTGAACTAACACCAGACAGCCCACATCATGAAACTGTGAGCAACCCAGACATTGGGACCTCAGAGCAGAAGGCCCACATCCCCATGGTGATGGGAACATGACAGGAGTGTCCTGGCATCACTGGGCTCACATCAGAAAACGTGGGGTGCTCAGAAGTTAGGGCCTGACGCTAGAGGGCACTCATCACCGAGAGGAGGAGGCTCCCAGCAGGCTCCAGCTGCCACCAGAGGGCCAACGTCGCCAAGGTGATGTGTGCCAGCCTGGCAGGAGTGACCTCACAGCAGAGGGCCCACCTCACAGAAGGGTGAGGAACACAGCCAGGATCAGACTCTCACCAGAGGGCCCACATCACCAAGGGGATGGGAACCAGGCAGGAATGTCCCCACACCAGTGGGACAACATCATCGAAAGGTGAGGATCCCAGCACATGTGTCCTCAAACCAGAGGAACCACATCACCAAGGGGTTCGGAATGAGGCTGGCAGGACTGGCCTCACAACACAGGGTCCATAGAATATAAAAGTTGAGGAATCCAGCAGTTGGAACCTCCCAGCAAGTGGCCCAGAGCACCGAGGCTATGGGATCCAGGCCGCAGTGAACTCACAGCAGAGGGCCCACATCATGAACCTGTGAGCAGCCCAGCTGTTGGGACCTCAGAACAGAAGGCCCACATCCCCATTGGGATGGGAACCTGGCAGGAGTGGCTTTGCACCACTTAGCACATATCAGAAAATGTTAGGAGCCCAGCAGTTAGGGCCTGACGCCAGGGGGCCCTCATAACTGAGGGGAGGAGACTCCCAGCAGGTTCCAACTGCCAACAGAGGGCCCACGTCTACAAGGTGGCATGCGCCAGGCAGGCAGTAGTGACCTCACAGCAGAGGGCCTATCTCACAGAAGGGTGAGGAACCGAGGCAGGATGAGACTCTCACCAGAGGGCCCACAACACCAAGGGGATGGGAACCAGTCAGGACTGTCCTCCCACCAGTGGGGCCACATCATCGAAAGGTGAGAAACCCAGCACATGTGGCCTCATATCAGAGGACATACATCACAAAGGGGATGGGAGTGAGGCAGGTAGGAGTAGCCTAAAAACAGAGGGCCCAAAGAATAAAAAAAGTGAGGAATCCAGCATTTGGAACCTCCCAGCAGGCGGCCGAGAGCACAGAAGCTATGGGATGCAGGCAGGAGTGAACTAACAGCAGAGAGCCCACATCATGAAACTGTGAGCAACCCAGGCATTGGGACCTCAGAGCAGAAAGCCCACATCCCCATGGGGATGGGAACCTGACAGGAGTGTCCTGGCATCACTGGGCTCACATCAGAAAACGTGGGGAGCCCAGCAGTTAGAGCCTGATGCTAGAGGGCCGTCATCACCGAGGGCAGGAGGCTCCCAGCAGGTTCCATGTGCCAACAGAGGGCCCACATCGCCAAGGTGATGTGTGCAAGTCAGGCAGGATTGACCTCACAGCAGAGGGCCTACCTCACAGAAGAGTGAGGAACCCAGCCAGGATAAGACTGTCACCAGAAGGCCCACATCACCAAGGGGATGGGAACCAGGCAGGAGTGTCCTCACACCAGTGGGGCCACATCATTGAAAGTTGCCTAACCCAGCACATGTGGCCTCAAACCAGAAGACCCACATCACGAAGGGGTTGCGAGTGAGGCAGGCAGGAGGAGCATCACAACACAGGACCCATAGAATACAAAAGTTGAGGAATCGAGCAGTTGGAACCTCCCAGCAGGCAGCCAAGACCACAGAGGCTATGGGATCCAGGCCACAGTGAACTAACACCAGAGAGCCCACATCATGAAATTGTGATCAACCCAGCCGTTGGAACCTCAGAGCAGAAGGCCCACATCCCCATGGGGATGGGAACCTAAGAGGAGTGCTTGAGCAACACTGGGCTCACTAAGAAAAGTTGGGGAGCCCAGCAGTTAGGGCCTGACGTCAGAGGGCCCTCATCACAGAGCTGAGGAGGCTCCCAGCAGGGTCCAATTGCCACCAGAGGGCTCATGTCAACAAGGCGAGGTGAGCAACCCAGGCAAGAGTTACCTGATAGTAGAGGGCCCACCTCACAGATGGGTGAGGAACCCAGCCAGGATCAGACTCTCACCAGAGGGCCCACATCACAAAGGGGATGGGACCCAGTCAGGATTATCCTCACACCAGTGGGGCCTCATCATCTTAAGGTGAGGAACCCAGCACATGTGTCCTCAAACCAGAGGACCCACATCACCAAGGGCCTTGGAGTGAGGCAGGCAGGAGTAGCCTCACAACACAGGGCACATAATATAAAAAACGTGAGGATTCCAGCATTTAGACCTTCCAGCAGGCGGCCCAGAACACCGAGGCTATGGGATCCAGGCCACAGTGAACTCACAGCAGAGGGCCCACATCACAAAACTGTGAGCAACCCAGGAGTTGAGACCTCAGCGCAGAAGGACCACATCCCCATGGGAATGGGAACCTGGCTGGAGTGTCCTCGCACCACTGGGCGCACATCAGAAAATGTGGGGAGCCCACCATTTAGGGCCTGACGCCAGAGGGCCGTCATCACCGAGAGGAGGAGGCGCCCTGCACGCTCCAACTGCCACCAGAGGGCTCACGTCTCCAAGGTGACGTGTGCCAGCCAGGCAGGAGTGACCTCACAGCAGAGGGCCTACCTCACAGAACGTTGAGGAACCCAGCCAGGATTAGACTCTCGCCAGAGGGCCCACCTCACCAAGGGGATGGGAACCAGGCAGGAGTGTCCTCACACGAGTGGGGTCACATCATCGAAAGGTGAGGAACGCAACACATGTGGCCTCAAGCCATAGGACAGTCATCACCAAGGGGCTGGCAGTGAGGCAGGCAGGAGGAGCCTCACAACAGAGGGCACATAGAATAAAAAAGTTGAGGAATCCAGCAGTTGGAACCTCCCAGCAGGCGGCTCAGAGCACCGATGATAAGGGATCCTTGCCGGAGTGAACTCACAGCAGAGGGCCCACATCATGGTACTGTGAGCAAGCCAGCCGTTTTGACCTCAGAGCAGAAGGCCCATATCGCCATGGGGATGGGAACCTGGCAAGAGTCTCCTCACTCACTTGGCGCACATCAGAAAATGTGGGGAGCCCTGCAGTTATGGCCTAAGGCAAGAGGGCCCTCATCACCGAGGGGAGGAGGATCCCAGCACACTCCAACTGCCACCAGAGGGCCCACGTCGCCAAGGTGACCTGTGCCAGACAGGCATGATTGACCTCACAGCAGAGGGCCCACCTCACAGAAGGGTGAGGAACCCAGCCAGGATCAGACTCTCACCTGAGGGCCCACATCAGCAAGGGGATGGGAACCAGTCAGGACTGTCTTCCCTCCAGTGGGGTCACATCATCGAAAGGTGCGGAACCCAGCACATGTGGCCTCAAATCAGAGGACACATATCACAAAGGGAATGGGAGTGAGGCAGGCAGGAGTAGCCTAAAAACAGAGGGCCCAAAGAATAAGAAAGGTGAGGAATCCAGCAGTTGGAACCTCCCAGCAGGCGGTCCAGAGCACAGAAGCTATGGGATGCAGGCAGGAGTGAACTAACAGCAGAGAGCCCACATCATGAAACTGTGAGCAACCCAGGCTTTGGGACCTCAGAGCAGAAGGCCCACACCCCAATGGGGATGTGAACCTGGCTGGAGTGTCCTCGCACCACTGGGCACACATCACAAAATGTGGGGAGCCCAGCAGTTAGGGCCTGATGCCAGAGGGCCCTCATCACCGAGGAGAGGAGGCTCCCAGCAGGCTCCAAGTGCCACCAGAGGGCTCATGTCCACAAGGCGAGGTGAGCAAGCCAGGCAAGAGTGACCTCACATCAGACGGCCCACCTCACAGATGGGTGAGGAACCCAGCCAGGATCAGACTCTCAACAGAGGGCCCACATCACCAAGGGGATGTGAACCAGGCAGGAGTCTCCTAAGACCATTGGTCCCACATCATCGAAAGGTGAGGAACCCAGCACATGTGGCCTCAAACCAGACGACACACATCACGAAGGGGCTGGGAGTGAGGCAGGCAGGAGGATCCTCACAACAGAGGGCCCAAAAATTTAAAAAAGTGAGGAATCCAGCAGTTGGAACCTCCCAGCAGGCGGCCAAGAGCACAGAGGCTATGGGATCCAGGCTTCTGTGAACTAACACCAGAGAGCCCACATCATGAAAATGTGAACAACCCAGCCGTTGGGACCTCAGAGCAGAAGGCCCACATCCCCATGGAGATGGGATCCTAAGAGGAGTGCCAAAGCATCACTGGGCTCACTAAGAAAAGTTGGTGAGCCCAGCAGTCAGGGCCTGATGCAAGAGGGCCCTCATCACCGGGGGGAAGAGATTCCCAGCACGCTCCAACTGCCACCACACGGCTGACTTCAACAAGGCAATGTGTGCCAGCCATGCAGGAGTGACCTATCAGCAGAGGGTCTCCCTCACAGGTGGGTGAGGAACAAAGCCAGGAACAGACTCTCACCAGGGGGTCCACATAACCACGTGGATGAGAACCAAGCAGGAGTGTCCTCACACTAGTGGGGCCACATCATCGAAAGGTGAGGAACCCAGCAAAAGTGGCCACAAACCAGAGGACCCACATCACCAAGGGGTTGAGAGTGAGGTAGGTGTCTGGACGGGCATATTTAACACTCATTTCCCACCAGGAAGAGGAATTAACCAAAGGCTCAGCGTGCCCTGCCAGAAGCAGATTAGGGCCTGAAGCAGCCTTGCGGGTTTGCGGCCAGCTCACAAGAAAGCGAGTTGAAGAAAGGAGCTCAGGGGCCCTGTAATTCACAAACCTGCAGAGTTATAAATGACAGATAACGTCCAAAAATATATTGAAGTAAGGCTGCGAAGAGGACTTGAAAGCGGGGCAGAATTGCAGGAAACCGATTTCAGGAGGTAGACTGGATTTGCATTTAAAGCATAGGAAAAGAGGCAGAACATCGACAATGATGCACTTGGCAACAAAGGGCGTATGAGTTTGTTCCTGAATATATTCAGGAACAAACACATACGCCCTTTTTGGCAAACCAAGCAAGCTTGCAATGGAAATCCGAACTACTATGAAGTGTCACTTCCCCCCGGTCTAAAGGGCCATCTGAGAAAAGTGTAAAATCCAGAAAGGCAAGACAGGCCATGGGGAAAAAGGAGCCTTGTTATGCTGATGGGCGGGATGTACATTGCCAACAGCCACTCTGGAGAAGTGTATGGTGTTTCCTGATACATCTGAAAAACAAAGCAACAGAGTCTAGGGCATTTCCACTTATGGTCCTATAGCTTAGGGAAATTAAAATCAAAAAGACACAGCCACCCCAAAATTTACAACGGCTCTGTTTACAGGAGCCTCTTCTACAGTACAAGTTAAATATCCCAGAGAACAAATAATTGATAAAGAAGTTGCGGTACTTATGTACAACAGAATACCACTCAGCAATGAAATCTGTGTCACCAGGCCTGTACCAGCATAATGAGTGGATTGAGGCATGATGATTCTAAGTGAAATAAGTCACACAGAAAAAGAAACATCATAAGGTATCACTAATGCACGGAATGTAAACTTGGCTACACATGAACTGAATTACAAAACAGAACAGGGTCTCAAGTTTAGAAAACCAACTTATGCTTGCTTAAGGGGAAAGGTGAGTTGGGGTGCTGCATAAAACCAGAGTTTGAAATTAGCACAGATACCGTTCCATAAGCCAAATATGTAATAGACAAGACCTACCCCTTGCTCAACGAAATGGACTCAACAATGAGGTATCACCTCACACCTGTTAGAATGGGCATCATCTGAAAATCTACAAACAACAAATGCTGGAAAGGGTGTGGAGAAAAGGAACCCTCTTCCACTATTGTTGGGAATATAAATTGATACAGTCACTATGGAGAACAATATGGAGTTTCTTAAGAAACTAATAATAGAATTACCATATGATACAGCAATCCCAGGACTGGACATATACCCAGACAAAACCATAAATCAAAAAGAGACATTCACCGCAATGTTCATTGCATCACTATTTACAATATCGAGGTAATGGAAGCAACCTAAATGCCCACAGACAGACGAATGCATAAAGATGTGGTACATATATAAAATGGAATATTACTAAGCCATGAAAGGAATGAAATTGGGTCATTTGTAGAGACGTCGATGGATCTAGAGACTGTCATACAGAGTGAAGTAAGTCAGAAAGAGAAAAACAAATCTTGTATATTCATGCATATATGTGGAACCTAGAAAAACTGTACAGATTAACCGTTTTGCAAGGCATAAATAGAGCAACAGATGTAGACAACAATCGTATGGACAACAAGGGGGGAAAGCTCTTGGAGGGGTGGTGGTGGGAGGAGTTGAGAGATTGGGATTGGCATGTAAACATTTATATGTATAAAATAGATAACCAATGAGAAGCTGCTGTATAAAAATATAAAATAAAATTCAAAATTAAAAAGAAATAAAATTTAAAAAATAAAACAGAAAAAACAATTATTCCCTTCACATACATGTATTTATATGAATAAATTATTTCCATGCTTATATCTGTAAATACAAAAAAGAGGAATAAAATCTACCTTGAACCAAAAACGAAAAAGAGAAAAAAAAAAACAGAACCCACCAGTTACTCAGAGGAAAACCGTATCAGGGCACTTGCTCCAGTTGTAAACAATTCTGAAGTTGGTCAGTGGTGGGGAATCGTCTCCCATTCAGCCAGCAGCCCCCACACAACAAGCGTCCTCATTGCAAAGCTGGGGCACCGTGCCGAGGCATCTGTGAGTAAACGTGAGCTGAACCCCAGGCCAGTTGCTGCTGAACTGTTCCCGCCCTTCCCAGGTAAAACACCTGAATATATACAAGGACTTGAAAGCCTAGAGGAAGGGCCATGGAGCCACACGAGTGACAGCATGCCAGCTGACTTGGTGCCTGCAGGCCAGCCAGGATGGTCCTGGCCCTGGGTGCTCTTCTGGAAGATTTCCATTTCCCTGCCTGAGATACCCGTCCTGTCCCTGCCCCCACTGCTTTTTTCCTTCCTCACCTCTGCCCAGGGAGAAATTCCAGCAGCAGGTATGGGTGACACATCCTCTTCTTTAGCAGGTGGCAGCCTGGCAACTGCTGCAGAAAGTCCAGCAGAGCCCCACTCACACTGGGCCACCCACAAAGCCGTGGCCTCTCACTCCCTCCCACCAGCCCAGCCCCGAGACTGCTGACAGGGCAGAGAAAATGGCGTCAGGCACAGCTGCAGGGGCTTTTGCTGCCTGGAGTGGTATTTATATTGATCTCAACCCAGGCACACCTGGGGAGGGCTGGCCGGCATGGTAAGGCTGCCCAGGTCAGCCAATCATCACCCCTCAGGGGCTCACAGTTGCAGAAAATGGAACTTGCTGAACCGGCCAGGTCCAAGGAACAGGTGTGGGCTCCTGAGAGTCAGGATAGACAAGGGGCTGCAGCTTTGGCTTGTTTTCTAATCATTTTATCTGGCCCATGAGTGGGAGACAACTTCAAGAAAACCCTCTCCTAATGAGAGGAACCCAGGAGTCAGGGAGAGGAGGGGTGGGTGGTGGTTGGAGACAGAGGCCTGGTGCCCTGGGTGCAGTGGAAGTCTCTGGAAGACCAGGTGGAGGGAGGCCACACAGAGTGATGCCCAGGGTCACAGACCTGTCGGAGCTGCTGTTTGTTAGTTCAAGTCCTGCTCTGAGGTGCTCTGTGTCAGCTCTGAGCGACAGGTGAGCTGGGGGTGCTCTTCAATGAGGGCTATGTGCACGGTTCCTGTGTGCCCAGCCCTGCCACGGTACCTGCAAGGGTAGCTCTGTATCCTGGGAGGGGCCTGACCATGAGAGCCCCGTGGGCTGGGTTGGGGGTGGGGTACCTGCCCAGGAGAGCTCCATATCCTGGGATTGGCCTGACCACGAGAGCCCCATGGGCTGCTGGGGACCTGGTAAAGGATGTCAGGACAGTCAGTGAAGCCACCGAGGATATACCTCCAGTTGCTCCTGATCCCTACACCCTGCTGGTCATTCTACCAACCACCAGGACATGGTATTCTGTATTAGTCTTCAATGATGCCTTCTTTTGTATTCCATTAGTCCCAGAGTCACAAGAAATTTTGGTTTGTGAGTGGCAGGACTCAACATACAACTAAAACAATACTTCCGGGCCGTCTTGCCCCAAGGGTTCAAAAATTCCCACACCATCTTTGGGGAAAGCTTAGCTAACGACCGAAAAGTTCTACCTCTGGAAAAGGAAACCCTCCTTCAATATGCAGATGACATTCTGATCGCCAGCCCTACTAAGGAGGCCTCTGAACTACCAAGCCAATAAAGGATAGAAGTTGTCCAAGAAAAAGCTCAAATATCACAGACTGCAGTGACCTGCCTGGGCTTCATTCTCACACAAGGTCAGAGAAGCCCATCCCAGGAAAGGGAAGAAACCATTTGCAGCCTTACCCCTTTCTAAAACTAGAAGACAGCTTAGGGGTTCCTGGGGAGGCCAGGGTTTGCTGCTTCTGGATCCCTAACTACAGTCTACTAGCTGGGCCTCTATATGAAACACTGAAAGGAAAAGATGATGATCCTTTTGAACAGAATCCAGAAGTGGCCTTTCAAGAATGGAAAGAGCAGTCAATTCAGACCCTTGCCCTGGAACTCCCTAATTGAGCTAAACCCTTTGACCTTTCCATTCCCGGTGAAAGGTGAATCGCCATTGGAGAATTAGTGCAAAAACTGGGACCACTTGAAATGGAACAACGCAAGAATGCCATCCAGGTAGGATAAACTACAGTCACCAAGGGGCTTGGCCCACTGCCACATCTGGCCAAGATACTGGCGGTATCTAAAAACCTGGAAATCAGCAGCCCAAAAGGCCACCTCCCTCCTAAGGGAAAAGGACCCCACGTGGTGATCCTAATCACCAACCATGCCCTGAAGTTGCAGGGTTCGCTCCGTGGGCACACCGACCTCGAGTGAGGAGGCCCTCCAACTCCAACATCCAGAGAGATAACCGGGGGCAACAGGGCACCATGACGACTCGTGTGAACATCACTTGACCTGGAGTTTCTCTCATAAAACAACAATAGTGTGTCCCGAAGGAGTAGACTACTGCTTGCAGGACTTCCTGCACCCGGAGGGGAGCTAATAATCTTGGCGGGGGAACCGTATATCACACCGTCACCATAGAAAAGCCTACAGACACCGTGATGATGGTGGCCAATAAGACCAGCTGGACTCCTGTTTACTTCAAAAGGCTGTTGACTCAGTGGCCATCATGGTCCTTGATCACCACTGACCCTGGACTGTCTGGGAGTTGAGCGGGCAGGGCTCTGACACCTGGTGCTGTTTTTACGTTAATTCAGGGGCCTAATTGAAGAAAGAGCAGACTACTGGTCAGAGCATCTAGGCTGGCAGAAACGGTCAGCCTAAGGTGGCCGAACAAATGTGGGGCGGGGTGAAACCGGCCCCCACAGCGTCTCTGCACATCTCTTTCCTGGACCCTTAAAGGTCATTAGAATCTATAACACTTCCAATGCTGGTGCTCAGGCGGACGAGCAGGGAGGCAGGGGTCCTGGGGCCAATCAACGTCACCTGGAGGCTGCTGGGGAGAAGTTCTGACCCTCGTCCCCTGGTATGAGGGCTCCCAACTCAGCACTCAGCAGTTACAGAAGAAGGGTCTGCACCCTCAGCACTCCAAGAATGAGGAACGGGACAAAAGGCAGAGGAGGGGTTTGTCCCCAGCAAAGCCCATTAAAAATCCCTGGGAGATAAAAATAGAATGTGGGCAATAAAGTCAAGTCTGACCTTTTTTATCCTTTGTGCTTTGTCTAATTTCACGTGCTCCTAGGGTCCCGCATGCAGAGGTTCCACACCCGGCACTTCAGACCAGATTTCCTGGTGCAGAATGGCTGGGTCGACACCTCAGCTCCTGGGGCCCAGTGCAGACTCCGAGATATAGAGCCTGAGCTGCAGCCAACCCGGCCCTTGAGAGCTCCGCCCCCTCCCTCCCACTGACTCTGACAGGATCTCTACACAGCAGCCCAGCCCACAGCCCACGGGGTAGTGCATGCTCTCACCTCTCCATTCTCTGATGAAAATATAAAGTTTCCTTTGCTTGGGAACCAAACTCAGTCTCGATCTGTTGGCCCCAATGACACTGGGCAGGGGGACCCTTGTTGGGGTCCACTCTGGAGGATCAGTAACAGAAATTGAGACTATTGTAACTTCAGTGAACAGATGTGTGAGCCAAACTGTAGTTAACATAGAACAGTTTATAAGGCTCGGGTAAAATAAGATGTTTCTAACACTTCCATTTGATATTTCCATCACTTTATTATAAGCAAGTTCAGTGAAAAGGTTTGTCTTATTTGTCAGGTCAATATTAGAGAAATGAAGTGATTTCTTTCCAAGGATGTACATCTAATAATCTTGGTTAAAGCTTCAATCTTGTTTTAAATGCTTTTCCATTGAAAATGATACCTCTCTTTCAGCTCCCCCATTTCTGAGAAGTATAAAATCTTATAATTTATTATTACCAAAGGGGAAAGGTGGGAGGAGGGATAAATTAACAGTTTGGAATTAACACATACACACTGCTATGTATAAAATAGATCATCAACAAGGAACTACTGTATAGCACAGGGAACTACACTCAATATTGTGCAATAACCTATAAGGGGAAATAATCGGAAAAAGAATAGATATTTTTATTGACATCATCTATCAATGACAGTTAAAGTGTAACCTAAGGGAAGCCGGTGGTGAGTGCTTCTGACCCTGAAGACTTCAGTCATCTAAAGTTTGGACTCTGCCTACTTCCCAAGGCCCTTAATGAACATATGTGTAGCCGTAGCTTAAAAAACTCCCCAGTTTGGGTTTCGGGGAGACACTGATTTTGAAAAAGCCCTGGTGTTCTCCTTACATGAATGGGACTCTTCCTACTGCTAAAACATGTCTGTCACATCCAGAGGATGGTATACCGTCTGATCGGGAAGAGTTTGGAAAAGGCATCTCATCTCCTCATCTCCTGGTGCTCGGGTTCACCCCTCCAGCGTCTTTACTAACAGTCTCCCCACTTGGAGATGTCAACACTGTCAACATCCTGTTGCGTACAGTTTGGAATTTGTCCAGAGGATGAAGCGGAAGGATGAGGAACAATGAGAGACAAGTCCTAGGTGTTCAGACAGGCACATGTCACTCTAATTTCCAATCAGGAAGATGAATTGACCAAAGGCTAGGGTTGCCCATGGAAACAGTATAGGGCTTGAGGAAATCCCACTGCTTTGTGGCCAGTTCCCATAAACACAAGTTGAACAATGGAACTCAGGGGCAGTAAAATTCACGAAACTGCAGAGTTGAAAATATCTATCACTGAAAAATGTCTTGAGGAAAGTCAGAGAAAAGGATTGGCAAGCAAGGGAGAATGGCAGGAAAGGGATTTGAGGAGGTAGAAAGGACTCGCCATTAAGCACAAGAAAAGGGACTGAACATTGCCGACATTGCAGTTGGCCAAAAAGGCTGTATGTGTTTTTTTCTGTATATATTCAAGAAAAGGGCATACACTTTTTTAGCCAACCAAACAGGTGGGCACTGGAAATCAATACTACAAAAGATATCACTTCGCATCAGTCAGAAGAGCCATCCTCATAAAGTGTAAACGCCAGAAATGCAGGACAGGGCAAGGAGAAGAGGGAGCCCTGTGAGGCTTATAGTGGAAATGTATATTGCCAACGGCCATTCTGGAGAAGTGTATTGTGTTTACTAAAGCATCTAAAAAATGAGCTACAGAGCATAGGGCACTTGCACTCATGGGCGTATATCTTGGGAAAAACAAAAATCGAGAGGACACAGGCACCCCAATGTTTACTGCCTCTCTGTTTAAAAGATCCTCGACTAGGATATAACTTAAATGTCTCTGGAGGGAAAAAATGGATAGAGATGTGGTACTTATGTAGAGTGGAATATTACTCAGCCTGGAAATCAATGAAATATGGCCAGTTGTAACAACTCCGGAGGAGTTACGTATGATCATTCTAAGTGACATAATTCAAAAAGAAAAAGACACATATCATAAGATATCACTTAAAGGTGGAATCCAAAATGGCTACACATGAAATAAATTACAAAACAAAAACATAGTCAAATATGTAGAAAACACGTGTAAGGCTGCTAAACGGGAAAGGTGGGGAGGGGTGAGGCATCATCCAGGAGGTTGAAATTAGCAAAGATACCATTCCAAATACCAAACTGATAATCAACAAGGCCTACACGGTAGCTAAAAGAACTGCACTCAGCACACTCAAGTCACCGGAAAAGAATATCTATGACTGGTAAGAATCTGAAAAAGAAATTATTGATGTCTCTCTGTACGTGAATCAAGTGGATGTACAGCAGCAAGAAACAGAGCTTTGAAAATCAGCTGTAAACAACATAGTAATAAATTGAAAAAAATAAACGACAGAGAGACAGAGAAAACCTCTTACAACTTTTCCTCAGGGACGGTGATGCAACATGGATTGAACACATCTAGACCCACAGCAGGATGAGACATAAGGCTGGAAACTGTTCGCGCTAAGAGAAATGTGAGGTTGGGTGAGGAAATGCACACCCTTTATAGTAATACTACCTGGTACCCATTCAATGGGTCCCAAATCTGCAGGTTCAAGGAATCTTCCTACAGCTAAAACATGCATGGAAAACCCAGAGGACTGTACACCATGTGATCGGGAGATGTGTCTAAAATGCACCTCATTTATCCTCTCCTGGTGCTCCTGTTCATCATTCCAGCCACGTTACTTAGAATCTCCCCACTTAGAGAATCAGCACATTTAAACTTCTGTTTCACACATTTTGCAAATTGTGAGGAGGATGAACGGGAAGAGGGGGAACCAATGAGAGAATAGTTGTAGGGGTTTGGACGGGCACATGTCACTCTAATTTCCCATTAAGAATAAGAATTAAAAAAAGGCTCAGCCCGCCTCGCCGGAGCCAAAATAGGGCCTGAAGCAATCCTGCGGTTTTGAGGCCAGCTCACAAAAGAGCAACTTAAAAAATGGAGCTCAGGGTCACTGCAATTCACAAACCTGCAGAGTTATAAATGAAAACTAACGTCCAAAAATATGTTGAGGTAAGGCAAAGAAGAGGATCTGAATGCAAGACAGAATTGCAAGAAACAGATTTCAAGAGATAGATTGGACTCGCCTTTAAAGCACATGAAAAGCGGCAGAATTTCGACAATGATGCAGTTGGCCCAAAAGGGAGTATGCGTTTTTTCCTGAATATATCCAGGAAAAAACGCATACGCACTTTATGGGCAACCAAGCAAGCAAGCAATGCAAATGTGCACAACAAAGAAGTCTCATTTCCCACCGGTCAAAAGGGCCATCCGAAAAAATTGTAAAAACCAGAAATGCAGGACAGGCCATGGAGAACAGGGAGCCTTTATACGCTGATGGACAGTGTGTGAACTGCCGAGAGCCACTCTGGAGAAGTGTATGGTGGTTCCTAAATCATCTAAAAAACAGAGCGACAGAGCATAGGGCACTTCCAATCACGGGAGTATATCTAGGGAAGTCTAAAAATCAACAAGACACAAGCACACCACAGTTTAGGGCTACTCTGTTTACAAGAACCTCAACTTCAGTACACCTTAAATATCCCAGGAAAGAGAACAATGGATAAAGAAAATGTGGTACTTATGTACAATGGAATATCTCTTCACCATGAAATCAATGTAATAAGGCTAGTAGAAGGATAAAGAGTGGATTGAGGTCCGATAATACTACTTGAAATAAGTCAAACAGAAAAAGAAACATATCATAAGATATCACTTATAGAGGGAGGATAAATATGGCTGCACAAAAAATGAATTACAAAACAGAACAGTGTCTCACATTTAGAAAACACACTTATGTCAGCTTAAGGGGAAAGGAGAGGTGGGGTGATGCATAAAACCAGAGTTTGAAATTAGCACAGATACCGTTCAATAAACCAAATAGGTATCAGACAAGATCTACACCTTGCTCAATGAACTGGCCTCAACACACCCTATAAACCGCAGAGAAATATATCTGAGTAATAAGAATCTTAAAACCCATGTATTGATATATCTCCATAAGGGAATCAAGTGTGCACAGAGCGGCACAAACACAGCAGTGAAAATGAGCTAAACCCCATTATAGAAATAAATTTTAAAACCAAAACGCAGAAACAATGAAAGAGAGAAAAATTCTTACAAAATTCACTCAGGGGCTGTGATGCAACCTGGAATGACCACATATAAACCCACAGCTGGATAAGACATAAGGCTGGACACTTGGGGCTGAAAGGATTGGAGAGCTTTGGTGAGCAACTGCCGAAAGTTTAATGCAATACTTCATGCTACTTATTCCAAGGGTCCCAACACTCCAAGTTGAAGGGAATCTTCCTACAGCTAAACCATGCATGGGAAATCCAGCAGATGGTATACCATATGATCGGGAAAGGTTTCTAAAATGCACCTCATTTTCCTCTCCTGGGGCTCCGGATCAACATTCCAGCCACTTTACTAACAACATCTCCACATGGAGAGTCAATGCCTTTAAGTTCCGGTATCGCACAGTCTGCAGTTAGTGCGGAGGATGAATGGGAATAGGGGGAACCAGTGAGAAAATAGCTGTAGCGGTTTCAATGGGCACATGTCACTCTAATTTCAATTCAGGAAGAAGAATTAACCAAAGGCAGAGCAAGGCGCCCCAGAAGAAGAATAGGGCCTGAAGAAATCCTGTGGATATGAGGCAAGATCACAAAAATAAGAGCTGAAAAATGGAGCTAAGGGCCACTGCAATTCAAAAACCTGCAGAGTTATAAAGGCCAACTATTTTCCAAAAGTATATTGAAGTAAGGCTATGAAGAGGCACTGAGAGCAAGGCAGAACTGCAGGAAACCGATTTCAGGAGGTAGACTGGAATTGCACTGAAAACATATGAAAAGACTCAGAACGTCGACAATGATGCACTTGGCCAAAAAGGGCGTATGCGTTCTTTCCTGAATATATTCAGGAAGAAACGCATACGCCCTTTCTGGCCAACCAAGCAAGCTCGCAAAGGAAATCTGCACTACAATGAAGTCTCACTGCCCCCCGGTCAAAGGGACTTCTGAAAAAAGAGTAAAATCCAGAAAGGCAGGACAGGCCATGGAGAACTGGGAGCCTTGTTATGCTGATGGGCGAGATGTAAATTGCCAACAGCCACTCTGGAGAAGTGTATGGTGTTTCCTGAAACATTCAAAAAATTAAGCAACAGAGCCTAGGGCACTTCCACTTATGGTCCTATAGCTTAGGGAAATTAAAATCAAAAAGACACAGCCACCCCAAAGGTTGGGATGGCTCTGTTTACAAGAACCTCATTTACGGTACACGTTCAATATCGCAAAAAGCGAAAAATGGATAAAGAAGTTGTGGTACTTACGTACAATGCAATATCACTCAGCAATGAAATCTATGTCATCAGGCCCGTAGCAGCATAATGAGTGGATTCAGGTACGATGATTCTAAGTGAAATAAGTCACACAGAAAGAGAAACATCATAAGATATCACTACTACACGGAATGTAAACTTGGCTACACAGGAACTGAATTACAAAACAGAACAGGGTCTCAAATGTAGAAAACCAACTTATGCTTGCTTAAGGGGAAAGGTGAGTTGGGGTGCTGCATAAAACCAGAAATTGAAATTAGCAGATACCGTTCCATAAGACAAATATGTAATAGACAAGAGCTACTCCTTGCTCAACGAAGTGGACTCAACATCCCATATTAAAAGCCTAAGAATATACCTGACTAGTAAGAATCTTAAAACCTATGGATTTATATGTCTCCGAAAGAGAATCAAGCATGTGTACAGCGGCATAAATGCAGCAGTGATAGGATTGGTGAGGTTCGGTGAGCAAATGCAGACCCTTTGAAGTCATATTGCATGGTACCCATTCCATGGTCTCAACTCTCCAGGTTTAAGGGATTCTTCATTCAGCTAAAACATGCATGTGGAACCCAGAGTATGATCCACGGTGTGATCGGGAAACGTGTTGAAATGTGTCTCAGTTTTCGTCCCCTGGTACTCGGGTACAACATTCCAGACGCTTTACTAACACTCTCCCCACTTGGAGAGTCAGTGCCTTTAACCTCCTGTTTGGCCCAGTTTGCAGTTTCTGTGGAAGATGAACAGGAAGATGGAGAACCAAGGAGAGACTAGCTGGAGGTGTCTGGAAGGGCAAATTTAACTCTCATTTCCCACCAGGAAGAGGAATTAACCAAAGGCTCAGCGTGCCATGCCGGAACCACACTAGGGACTGAAGCAATCCTGCGGTGTTGCGGCCAGCTCACAAAAAAGCGAGTTGAAGAAAGGAGCTCAGGGACACTGTAAATCACAACCCTACAGAGTTATAAATGACACTTATCGTCCAAAAATATATTGAAGTAAGGCTGCCAAGAGGACTTGAAAGCGGGGCAGAATTGCAGGAAACCGATTTCAGGAGGTAGACTGGAATTGCATGTAAAGCATAGGAAAAGAGGCAGAACGTCCACAATGATGCACTTGGCCAAAAAGGGTGTATGCGTTCTTTCCTGAATATATTCAGGAAAAAACGCATACGCCCTTTTTGGCCAACCAAGCAAGCTTGCAAAGGTAATCTGCACTACAATGAAGTCTCACTGCCCCCACGGTCAAAAGGGCCATCTGAAAAAAGTGTAAAATCCAGAAAGGCAGGACAGGCCATGGAGAACTGGGAGCCTTGTTATGCTGATGGGCGGGATGTAAATTGCCAGCAGCCACTCTGGAGAAGTGTATGGTGTTTCCTGAAACATCCAAAAAACAAAGCAACAGAGCCTAGGGTACTTCCACTTATGGTCCTATAGCTTAGGGAAATTAAAATCAAAAAGACACAGCCACCCCAAGTTTGGGACGGCTCTGTTTACAAGAACCTCGTTTACGGTACAAGTTCAATATCACAGAAAGCGAAAAATGGATAAAGAAGTTGTGGTACTTACGTACAATGCAATATCACTCAGCAATGAAATCTATGTCATCAGGCCTGTAGCAGCATAATGACTGGATTCAGGTACGATGATTCTAAGTGAAATAAGTCACACAGAAAAAGAAACATCATAAGATATCACTAATACATGGAATGTAAACTTGGCTACACAGGAACTGAATTACAAAGCAAAACAGGGTCTCAAATGTAGAAAGCCAACTTATGCTTGCTTAAGGGGAAAGGTGAGTTGGGGTGCTGCATAAAACCAGAGATTGAAATTAGCACAGATACCGTTCCATAAGCCAAATATGTAATAGACAAGAACTACTCCTTACTCAACGAAGTGGACTCAACACCCCATATTAAACGCCTAAGAATATACCTGACTAGTAAGAATCTTAAAACCTATGGATTTATATGTCTCCGAAAGAGAATCAAGCGTGTGTACAGCGGCATAAACGCAGCAGTGATAGGATTGTTGAGGTTCGGTGAGCAAATGCAGACCCTTTGAAGTCATATTGCATGGTACCCATTACATCGGTCTCAACTCTCTAGGTCTAAGGGATTCTTCCTTCAGCTAAAACATCCATGTGGAACCAAGAGTATGATCCACCATGTGATCGGGAAATGTGTTCAAATGTGTCTCAGTTTTAGTCCCCTGGTACTCGGGTGCAACACTCCAGATGCTTTACTAACACTCTCCCCACTTGGAGAGTCAGTGCCTTTAACCTCCTGTTTGGCCCAGTTTGCAATTTCTGTGGAAGATGAACAGGAATAGTGAGAACCAATGAGAGACTAGCTCGAGGTGTCTGGACGGGCAAATTTAACTCTCATTTCCCACCAGGAAGAGGAATTAACCAAAGGTTCAGCATGCCGTGCCAGAACCAAACTAGGGCCTGAAGCAATCCTGCAGTGTTGCGGCCAGCTCACAAGAAAGCGAGTTGAAGAAAGGAGCTCAGGGGCACTGTAATTCACAAACCTGCAGAGTTATAAATGACAGCTATCTTCCAAAAATATATTGAAGTAAGGCTGCCAAGAGGAGTTGAAAGCGGGGCAGAATTGCAGGAAACCGATTTCAGGAGGTAGACTGGAATTGCATGTAAAGCATAGGAAAAGAGGCAGAACGTCCACAATGATGCACTTGGCCAAAAAGGGCGTATGCGTTTTTTCCTGAATATATTCAGGAAAAAACGCATACGCCCTTTTTGGCCACCCAAGCAAGCTTGCAAAGGAAATCTGCACTACAATGAAGTCTCACTGCCCCCCGGTCAAAAGGGCCATCTGAAAAAAGTGTATAATCCAGAAAGGCAGGACAGGCCATGGAGAACTGGGAGCCTTGTTATGCTGATGGGCGTGATGTAAATTGCCAACAGCCACTCTGAAGAAGTGTATGGTGTTTCCTGAAACATCCAAAAAACAAAGCAACAGAGCCTAGGGCACTTCCACTTATGGTCCTATAGCTTAGGGAAATTAAAATCAAAAAGACACAGCCACCCTAAAGTTTGGGACGGCTCTGTTTGCAAGAACCTCGTTTACGGTACAAGTTCAATATCACAGAAAGAGAAAAATGGATAAAGAAGTTGTGGTACTTACGTACAATGCAATATCAGTCAGCAATGAAATCTATGTCATCAGGCCCGTAGCAGCATAATAAATGGATTCAGGTACGATGATTCTAAGTGAAATAAGTCACACAGAAAAAGAAACATCATAAGATATCACTAATACATGGAATGTAAACTTGGCTACACAAGAACTGTATTACAAAACAGAACAGAGTGTCAAATGTAGAAAACCAACTTAGGCTTGCTTAAGGGGAAGGGTGAGTTGGGGTGCTGCATAAAACCAGAGATTGAAATTAGCACAGATACCGTTCCATAAGCCAAATATGTAATAGACAAGAGCTACTCCTTGCTCAACGAAGTGGACTCAACACCCCATATTAAACGCCTAAGAATATACCTGACTAGTAAGAATCTTAAAACCTTTGAATTTATGTCTCCGAAAGAGAATCAAGCGTGTGTACAGCGGCATAAACGCAGCAGTGATAGGATTGGTGAGGTTCGGTGAGCAAATGCAGACCCTTTGAAGTCATATTGCATGGTACCCATTCCATGGGTCTCAACTCTCCAAGTTTAAGGGATTCTTCCTTCAGCTAAAACATGCATGTGGAACACAGAGTATGATCCACCGTGTGATCAGGAAACGTCTTCAAATGTGTCTCAGTTTTCGTCCCCTGGTACTCGGGTGCAACACTCCAGACGCTTTACTAACACTCCCTCCACTTGGAGAGTCAGTGCCTTTAACCTCCTGTATGGCCCAGTTTGCAATTTCTGCGGAAAATGTTCAGGAATAGGGAGAACCAATGATAAGCTAGCTGGAGGTGTCTGGACGGGCAAATTTAACTCTCATTTCCCACCAGGAAGAGGAATTAACCAAAGGCTCAGCGTGCCGTGCCGGATCCACACTAGGACCAGAAGCAATCCTTTGGTGTTGCAGCCAGCTCACAAGAAAGCGAGTTGAAGAAAGGAGCTCAGGGGCACTGTAATTCACAAACCTGCAGAGTTATAAATGACAGCTATCTTCCAAAAATATATTGAAGTAAGGCATCCAAGAGGAGTTGAAAGCGGAGCAGAATTGCAGGAAACCGATTTCAGGAGGCAGACAGGAATTGCATGTAAAGCATAGGAAAAGAGGCAGAACGTCCACAATGATGCACTTGGCCAAAAAGGGCGTATGCGTTTTTTCCTGAATATATTCAGGAAAAAACGCATACGCCCTTTTTGGCCAACCAAGCAAGCTTGCAAAGGAAATCTGCACTACAATGAAGTCTCACAGCCCCCCGGTCAAAAGGGCCATCTGAAAAAAGTGTAAAATCCAGAAAGGCAGGACAGGCCATGGAGAACTGGGAGCCTTGTTATGCTGGTGGGCGTGATGTAAATTGCCAACAGCCACTCTGGAGAAGTGTATGGTGTTTCCTGAAACATCTAAAAAACAAAGCAACAGAGCCTAGGACACTTCCACTTATGGTCCTATAGCTTAGGGAAATTAAAATCAAAAAGACACGGTCACCCCAAAGTTTGGGACAGCTCTGTTTACAAGAACCTCGTTTACGGTACAAGTTCAATATCACAGAAAGCGAAAAATGGATAAAGAATTTGTGGTACTTACGTACAATGCAATATCACTCAGCAATGAAATCTATGTCATCAGGCCCGTAGCAGCATAATGAGTGGATTCAGGTACGATGATTCTAAGTGAAATAAGTCACACAGAAAAAGAAACATCATAAGATATCACCAATACACGGAATGTAAACTTGGCTACATAGGAACTGAATTACAAAACAGAACAGGGTCTCAAATGTAGAAAACCAACTTATGCTTGCTTAAGGGGAAAGGTGAGTTGGGGTGCTGCATGAAACCAGAGATTGAAATTAGCACAGATACCGTTCCATAAGCCAAATATGCAATAGACAAGAGCTACTCCTTGCTGAACGAAGTGGACTCAACACCCTTAAACGCCTAAGAATATACCTGACTAGAAATAATCTTAAAACCTACGGATTTATATGTCTCCGAAAGAGAATCAAGCGTGTGTACAGCGGCATAAACGCAGCAGTGATAGGATTGGTGAGGTTCGGTGAGCAAATGCAGACCCTTTGAAGTCATATTGCATGGTACCCATTCCATGGGTCTCAACTCTCCAGGTTTAAGGGATTCTTCCTTCAGCTAAAACATGCATGTGGAACACAGAGTATGATCCACCGTGTGATCGGGAAACGTGTTCAAATGTGTCTCAGTTTTCGTCCCCTGGTACTCGGGTGCAACATTCCAGACGCTTTACTAACACTCTGCCCACTTGGAGAGTCAGTGCCTTTAACCTCCTGTATGGCCCAGTTTGCAATTTCTGCGGAAAATGTACAGGAATAGGGAGAACCAATGAGAAACTAGCTGGAGGTGTCTGGACGGGCAAATTTAACTCTCATTTCCCACCAGAAAGAGGAATTAACCAAAGGCTCAGCATGCCGTGCCGGAACCACACTAGGGCCTGAAGCAATCCTACGGTGTTGCAGCCAGCTCACAAGAAAGCGAGTTGAAGAAAGGAGCTCAGGGGCACTGTAATTCACAAACCTGCAGAGTTATAAATGACAGCTATCGTCCAAAAATATATTGAAGTAAGGCTGCCAAGAGGACTTGAAAGCGGGGCAGAATTGCAGGAAACCGATTTCAGGAGGTAGACAGGAATTGCATGTAAAGCATAGGAAAAGAGGCAGAACGTCCACAATGATGCACTTGGCCAAAAAGGGCGTATGCGTTTTTTCCTGAATATATTCAGGAAAAAACGCATACGCCCTTTTTGGCCAACCAAGCAAGCTTGCAAAGGAAATCTGCACTACAATGAAGTCTCACTGCCCCCAGGTCAAAAGGGCCATCTGAAATATGTGTAAAATCCAGAAAGGCAGGACAGGCCATGGAGAACTGGGAGCCTTGTTATGCTGGTGGGCGTGATGTAAATTGCCAACAGCCACTCTGGAGAAGTGTATGGTGTTTCCTGAAACATCTAAAAAACAAAGCAACAGAGCCTAGGGCACTTACACTTATGGTCCTATAGTTTAGGGAAATTAAAATCAAAAAGACACAGCCACCCCAAAGTTTGGGACGGCTCTGTTTACAAGAACCTCGTTTACGGTACAAGTTCAATATCACAGAAAGCAAAAAATGGTAAAGAAGTTGTGGTACTTACGTACAATGCAATATCACTCAGCAATGAAATCTATGTCATCAGGCCCGTAGCAGCATAATGAGTGGATGCAGGTTTGATGAGTCTAAGTGAAATAAGTCACACAGAAAAAGAAACATCATAAGATATCACTACTACACGGAATGTAAACTTGGCTACACAGGAACTGAATTACAAAACAGAACAGGGTCTCAAATGTAGAAAACCAACTTATGCTTGCTTAAGGGGAAAGGTGAGTTGGGGTGCTGCATGAAACCAGAGATTGAAATTAGCACAGATACCGTTCCATAAGCCAAATATGCAATAGACAAGAGCTACTCCTTGCTGAACGAAGTGGACTCAACACCCCATATTAAACGCCTAAGAATATACCTGACTAGAAATAATCTTAAAACCTACGGATTTATATGTCTCCGAAAGACAATCAAGCGTGTGTACAGCGGCATAAACGCAGCAGTGATAGGATTGGTGAGGTTCGGTGAGCAAATGCAGACCCTTTGAAGTCATATTGCATGGTACCTATTCCATGGGTCTCAACTCTCCAGGTTTAAGGGATTCTTCCTTCAGCTAAAACATGCATGTGGAACCCAGAGTATGATCCACCGTGTGATCGGGAAACGTGTTCAAATGTGTCTCGTTTTCGTCCCTGGTACTCGGGTGCAACATTCCAGATGCTTTACTAACACTCTCCCCACTTGGAGAGTCAGTGCCTTTAACCTCCTGTTTGGCCCAGTTTGTAATTTCTGTGGAAAATGAACAGGAATAGGGAGAACGAAAGAGAGACTAGCTGGAGGTGTCTGGACGGGCAAATTTAACTCTCATTTCCCACCAGGAAGAGGAATTAACCAAAGGCTCAGCGTGCCGTGCCGGAACTACACTAGGGCTTGAAGCAATCCTGCGGTGTTGGGGCCAGCTCACAAGAAAGCGAGTTGAAGAAACGAGCTCAGGGGCACTGTAATTCACAAACCTGCAGAGTTATAAATGACAGCTATCGTCCAAAAATATATTGAAGTAAGGCTGCCAAGAGGACTTGAAAGCGGGGCAGAATTGCAGGAAATCGATTTCAGGAGGTACACTGGAATTGCATGTAAAGCATAGGAAAAGAGGCAGAACGTCCACAATGATGCACTTGGCCAAAAAGGGCGTATGCATTTTTTCCTGAATATATTCAGGAAAAAACGCATACGCCCTTTTTGGCCAACCAAGCAAGCTTGCAAAGGAAATCTGCACTACAATGAAGTCTCACTGCCCCCCGGTCAAAAGGGCCATCTGAAAAAAGTGTAAAATCCAGAAAGGCAGGACAGGCCATGGAGAACTGGGAGCCTTGTTATGCTGGTGGTCGTGATGTAAATTGCCAACAGCCACTCTGGAGAAGTGTATGGTGTTTCCTGAAACATCTAAAAAACAAAGCAACAGAGCCTAGGGCACTTCCACTTATGGTCCCATAGCTTAGGGAAATTAAAATCAAAAAGACACGGTCACCCCAAAGTTTGGGATGGCTCTGTTTACAAGAACCTCGTTTACGGTACAAGTTCAATATCACAGAAAGCAAAAAATGGATAAAGAAGTTGTGGTACTTACGTACAATGCAATATCACTCAGCAATGAAATCTATGTCATCAGGCCCGTAGCAGCATAATGAGTGGATGCAGGTATGATGAGTCTAAGTGAAATAAGTCACACAGAAAAAGAAACATCATAAGATATCACTACTACACGGAATGTAAACTTGGCTACACAGGAACTGAATTACAAAACAGAACAGGGTGTCAAATGTAGAAAACCAACTTATGCTTGCTTAAGGGGAAAGGTGAGTTGGGGTGCTGCATGAAACCAGAGATTGAAATTAGCACAGATACTGTTCTATAAGCCAAATATGCAAGAGACTAGAGCTACTCCTTGCTGAACGAAGTGGACTCAACACCCCATATTAAACGCCTAAGAATATACCTGACTAGAAATAATCTTAAAACCTACGGATTTATATGTCTCCGAAAGAGAATCAAGCGTGTGTACAGTGGCATAAACGCAGCAGTGATAGGATTGGTGAGGTTAGGTGAGCAAATGCAGACCCTTTGAAGTCATATTGCATGGTACCCATTCCATGGGTCTCAACTCTCCAGGTTTAAGGGATTTTTCCTTCAGCTAAAACATGCATGTGGAACCCAGAGTATGATCCACCGTGTGATCGGAAAACGTGTTCAAATGTGTCTCGTTTTCGTCCCTGGTACTCGGGTGCAACATTCCAGATGCTTTACTAACACTCTCCCCACTTGGAGAGTCAGTGCCTTTAACCTCCTGTTTGGCCCAGTTTGTAATTTCTGTGGAAGATGAACAGGAAGATGGAGAACCAAGGAGAGACTAGCTGGAGGTGTCTGGAAGGGCAAATTTAACTCTCATTTCCCACCAGGAAGAGGAATTAACCAAAGGCTCAGCGTGCCATGCCGGAACCACACTAGGGTCTGAAGCAATCCTGCGGTGTTGCGGCCAGCTCACAAAAAAGCGAGTTGAAGAAAGGAGCTCAGGGACACTGTAATTCACAACCCTACAGAGTTAAAAATGACACTTATCGTCCAAAAATATATTGAAGTAAGGCTGCCAAGAGGACTTGAAAGCGGGGCAGAATTGCAGGAAACCGATTTCAGGAGGTAGACTGGAATTGCATGTAAAGCATAGGAAAAGAGGCAGAACGTCCACAATGATGCACTTGGCCAAAAAGGGCGTATGCTTTCTTTCCTGAATATATTCACGAAAAAACGCATACGCCCTTTTTGGCCAACCAAGCAAGCTTGCAAAGGAAATCTGCACTACAATGAAGTCTCACTGCCCCCCGGTCAAAAGGGCCATCTGAAAAAAGTGTAAAATCCAGAAAGGCAGGACAGGCCATGGAGAACTGGGAGCCTTGTTATGCTGATGGGCGGGATGTAAATTGCCAGCAGCCACTCTGGAGAAGTGTATGGTGTTTCCTGAAACATCCAAAAAACAAAGCAACAGAGCCTAGGGCACTTCCACTTATGGTCCTATAGCTTAGGGAAATTAAAATCAAAAAGACACAGCCACCCCAAGTTTGGGACGGCTCTGTTTACAAGAACCTCGTTTACGGTACAAGTTCAATATCACAGAAAGCGAAAAATGGATAAAGAAGTTGTGGTACTTACGTACAATGCAATATCACTCAGCAATGAAATCTATGTCATCAGGCCTGTAGCAGCATAATGACTGGATTCAGGTACGATGATTCTAAGTGAAATAAGTCACACAGAAAAAGAAACATCATAAGGTATCACTAATACATGGAATGTAAACTTGGCTACACAGGAAGTGAATTACAAAGCAAAACAGGGTCTCAAATGTAGAAAACCAACTTATGCTTGCTTAAGGGGAAAGGTGAGTTGGGGTGCTGCATAAAACCAGAGATTGAAATTAGCACAGATACCGTTCCATAAGCCAAATATGTAATAGACAAGAGCTACTCCTTACTCAACGAAGTGGACTCAACACCCCATATTAAACGCCTAAGAATATACCTGACTAGTAAGAATCTTAAAACCTATGGATTTATATGTCTCCGAAAGAGAATCAAGCGTGTGTACAGCGGCATAAACGCAGCAGTGATAGGATTGGTGAGGTTCGGTGAGCAAATGCAGACCCTTTGAAGTCATATTGCATGGTACCCATTACATCGGTCTCAACTCTCTAGGTCTAAGGGATTCTTCCTTCAGCTAAAACATCCATGTGGAACCAAGAGTATGATCCACCATGTGATCGGGAAATGTGTTCAAATGTGTCTCAGTTTTAGTCCCCTGGTACTAGGGTGCAACACTCCAGACGCTTTACTAACACTCTCCCCACTTGGAGAGTCAGTGCCTTTAACCTCCTGTTTGGCCCAGTTTGCAATTTCTGTGGAAGATGAACAGGAATAGTGAGAACCAATGAGAGACTAGCTCGAGGTGTCTGGACGGGCAAATTTAACTCTCATTTCCCACCAGGAAGAGGAATTAACCAAAGGTTCAGCATGCCGTGCCAGAACCAAACTAGGGCCTGAAGCAATCCTGCAGTGTTGCGGCCAGCTCACAAGAAAGCGAGTTGAAGAAAGGAGCTCAGGGGCACTGTAATTCACAAACATGCAGAGTTATAAATGACAGGTATCTTCCAAAAATATATTGAAGTAAGGCTGCCAAGAGGAGTTGAAAGCGTGGCAGAATTGCAGGAAACCGATTTCAGGAGGTAGACTGGAATTGTATGTAAAGCATAGGAAAAGAGGCAGAACGGCCACAATGATGCACTTGGCCAAAAAGGGCGTATGCGTTTTTTCCTGAATATATTCAGGAAAAAACGCATACGCCCTTTTTGGCCAACCAAGCAAGCTTGCAAAGGAAATCTGCACTACAATGAAGTCTCACTGCCCCCCGGTCAAAAGGGCCATCTGAAAAAAGTGTAAAATCCAGAAAGGCAGGACAGGCCATGGAGAACTGGGAGCCTTGTTATGCTGATGGGCGTGATGTAAATTGCCAACAGCCACTCTGGAGAAGTGTATGGTGTTTCCTGAAACATCCAAAAAACAAAGCAACAGAGCCTAGGGCACTTCCACTTATGGTCCTATAGCTTAGGGAAATTAAAATCAAAAAGACACAGCCACCCTAAAGTTTGGGACGGCTCTGTTTGCAAGAACCTCGTTTATGGTACAAGTTCAATATCACAGAAAGCGAAAAATGGATAAAGAAGTTGTGGTACTTACGTACAATGCAATATCAGTCAGCAATGAAATCTATGTCATCAGGCCCGTAGCAGCATAATGAATGGATTCAGGTACGATGATTCTAAGTGAAATAAGTCACACAGAAAAAGAAACATCATAAGATATCACTAATACATGGAATGTAAACTTGGCTACACAAGAACTGAATTACAAAACAGAACAGAGTGTCAAATGTGGAAAACCAACTTAGGCTTGCTTAAGGGGAAGGGTGAGTTGGGGTGCTGCATAAAACCAGAGATTGAAATTAGCACAGATACCGTTCCATAAGCCAAATATGTAATAGACAAGAGCTACTCCTTGCTCAACGAAGTGGACTCAACACCCCATATTAAACGCCTAAGAATATACCTGACTAGTAAGAATCTTAAAACCTTTGAATTTATGTCTCCGAAAGAGAATCAAGCGTGTGTACAGCGGCATAAACGCAGCAGTGATAGGATTGGTGAGGTTCGGTGAGCAAATGCAGACCCTTTGAAGTCATATTGCATGGTACCCATTCCATGGGTCTCAACTCTCCAGGTTTAAGGGATTCTTCCTTCAGCTAAAACATGCATGTGGAACACAGAGTATGATCCACCGTGTGATCGGGAAACGTGTTCAAATGTGTCTCAGTTTTCGTCCCCTGGTACTCGGGTGCAACACTCCAGACGCTTTACTAACACTCTCCCCACTTGGAGAGTCAGTGCCTTTAACCTCCTGTATGGCCCAGTTTGCAATTTCTGCGGAAAATGTTCAGGAATAGGGAGAACCAATGAGAAACTAGCTGGAGGTGTCTGGACGGGCAAATTTAACTCTCATTTCCCACCAGGAAGAGGAATTAACCAAAGGCTCAGCGTGCCGGGCCGGATCCACACTAGGACCAGAAGCAATCCTTTGGTGTTGCAGCCAGCTTACAAGAAAGCGAGTTGAAGAAAGGAGCTCAGGGGCACTGTAATTCACAAACCTGCAGAGTTATAAATGACAGCTATCTTCCAAAAATATATTGAAGTAAGGCAGCCAAGAGGAGTTGAAAGCGGAGCAGAATTGCAGGAAACCGATTTCAGGAGGCAGACAGGAATTGCATGTAAAGCATAGGAAAAGAGGCAGAACGTCCACAACGATGCACTTGGCCAAAAAGGGCGTATGCGTTTTTTCCTGAATATATTCAGGAAAAAACGCATACGCACTTTTTGGCCAACCAAGCAAGCTTGCAAAGGAAATCTGCACTACAATGAAGTCTCACTGCCGCCCAGTCAAAAGGGCCATCTGAAAAATGTGTAAAATCCAGAAAGGCAGGGCAGGCCATGGAGAACTGGGAGCCTTGTTATGCTGATGGGCGGGATGTAAATTGCCAACAGCCACTCTGGAGAAGTGTATGGTGTTTCCTGAAACATCTAAAAAACAAAGCAACAGAGCCTAGGGCACTTCCACTTATGGTCCTATAGCTTAGGGAAATTAAAATCAAAAAGACACAGCCACCCCAAAGTTTGGGACGGCTCTGTTTACAAGAACCTCGTTTATGGTACAAGTTCAATATCACAGAAAGCGAAAAATGGATAAAGAAGTTGTGGTACTTACGTACAATGCAATATCACTCAGCAATGAAATCTATGCCATCAGGCACGTAGAAGCATAATGAGTGGATTCAGGTACGATGATTCTAAGTGAAATAAGTCACACAGAAAAAGAAACATCATAAGATATCACCAATACACGGAATGTAAACTTGGCTACACAGGAACTGAATTACAAAACAGAACAGGGTGTCAAATGTAGAAAACCAACTTATGCTTGCTTAAGGGGAAAGGTGAGTTGGGGTGCTGCATGAAACCAGAGATTGAAATTAGCACAGATACCGTTCCATAAGCCAAATATGCAATAGACAAGAGCTACTCCTTGCTGAACGAAGTGGACTCAACACCCCATATTAAACGCCTAAGAATATACCTGACTAGTAAGAATATTAAAACCTATGGATTTATATGTCTCCGAAAGAGGATCAAGCGTGTGTACAGCGGCATAAACGCAGCAGTGATAGGATTGGTGAGGTTCGGTGAGCAAATGCAGACCCTTTGAAGTCATATTGCATGGTACCCATTCCATGGGTCTCAACTCTCCAGGTTTAAGGGATTCTTCCTTCAGCTAAAACATGCATGTGGAACACAGAGTATGATCCACCGTGTGATCGGGAAACGTGTTCAAATGTGTCTCAGTTTTCTTCCCCTGGTACTTGGGTGCAACACTCCAGACGCTTTACTAACACTCTCCCCACTTGGAGAGTCAGTGCCTTTAACCTCCTGTATGGCCCAGTTTGCAATTTCTGCGGAAAATGTTCAGGAATAGGGAGAACCAATGAGAAACTAGCTGGAGGTGTCTGGACGGGCAAATTTAACTCTCATTTCCCACCAGGAAGAGGAATTAACCAAAGGCTCTGCGTGCCGTGCCGGATCCACACTAGGACCAGAAGCAATCCTTTGGTGTTGCAGCCAGCTCACAAGAAAGCGAGTTGAAGAAAGGAGCTCAGGGGCACTGTAATTCACAAACCTGCAGAGTTATAAATGACAGCTATCGTCCAAAAATATATTGAAGTAAGGCTGCCAAGAGGACTTGAAAGCGGGGCAGAATTGCAGGAAATCGATTTCAGGAGGTACACTGGAATTGCATGTAAAGCATAGGAAAAGAGGCAGAACGTCCACAATGATGCACTTGGCCAAAAAGGGCGTATGCATTTTTTCCTGAATATATTCAGGAAAAAACGCATACGCCCTTTTTGGCCAACCAAGCAAGCTTGCAAAGGAAATCTGCACTACTATGAAGTCTCACTGCCCCCCGGTCAAAAGGGCCATCTGAAAAAAGTGTAAAATCCAGAAAGGCAGGACAGGCCATGGAGAACTGGGAGCCTTGTTATGCTGGTGGTCGTGATGTAAATTGCCAACAGCCACTCTGGAGAAGTGTATGGTGTTTCCTGAAACATCTAAAAAACAAAGCAACAGAGCCTAGGGCACTTCCACTTATGGTCCTATAGCTTAGGGAAATTAAAATCAAAAAGACACAGCCACCCCAAAGTTTGGGCCGGCTCTGTTTACAAGAACCTCGTTTATGTTACAAGTTCAATATCACAGAAAGCAAAAAATGGATAAAGAAGTTGTGGTACTTACGTACAATGCAATATCACTCAGCAATGAAATCTATGTCATCAGGCCCGTAGCAGCATAATGAGTGGATGCAGGTATGATGAGTCTAAGTGAAATAAGTCACACAGAAAAAGAAACATCATAAGATATCACTACTACACGGAATGTAAACTTGGCAACACAGGAACTGAATTACAAAACAGAACAGGGTGTCAAATGTAGAAAACCAACTTATGCTTGCTTAAGGGGAAAGGTGAGTTGGGGTGCTGCATGAAACCAGAGATTGAAATTAGCACAGATACTGTTCCATAAGCCAAATATGCAATAGACTAGAGCTACTCCTTGCTGAACGAAGTGGACTCAACACCCCATATTAAACGCCTAAGAATATAACTGACTAGAAATAATCTTAAAACCTACGGATTTATATATCTCCGAAAGAGAATCAAGCGTGTGTACAGCGGCATAAACGCAGCAGTGATAGGATTGGTGAGGTTAGGTGAGCAAATGCAGACCCTTTGAAGTCATATTGCATGGTACCCATTCCATGGGTCTCAACTCTCCAGGTTTAAGGGATTCTTCCTTCAGCTAAAACATGCATGTGGAACACAGAGTATGATCCACCGTGTGATCAGGAAACGTGTTCAAATGTGTCTCAGTTTTCGTCCCCTGGTACTCGGGTGCAACATTCAAGACGCTTTACTAGCACTCTCCCCACTTGGAGAGTCAGTGTCTTTAAACTCCTGTTTGGCCCAGTTTGCAATTTCTACGGAAAATGTACAAGAATAGGGAGAACCAATGAGAAACTAGCTGGAGGTGTCTGGACGGGCAAATTTAACTCTCAATTCCCACCAGAAAGAGGAATTAACAAAAGGCTCAGCATGCCTTGCCGGAACCACACTAGGGCCTGAAGCAATCCTGCGGTGTTGCGGCCAGCTCACAAGAAAGCGAGTTGAAGAAAGGAGCTCAGGGGCACTGTAATTCACAAACCTGCAGAGTTATAAATGACAGCTATCGTCCAAAAATATATTGAAGTAAGGCTGCCAAGAGGACTTGAAAGCGGGGCAGGATTGCAGGAAACCGATTTCAGGAGGTAGACAGAAATTGCATGTAAAGCATAGGAAAAGAGGCAGAACGTCCACAATGATGCACTTGGCCAAAAAGGGCGTATGCGTTTTTTCCTGAATATATTCAGGAAAAAACGCATACGCCCTTTTTGGCCAACCAAGCAAGCTTGCAAAGGAAATCTGCACTACAATGAAGTCTCACTGCCCCCCGGTCAAAAGGGCCATCTGAAAAAAGTGTAAAATCCAGAAAGGCAGGACAGGCCATGGAGAACTGGGAGCCTTGTTATGCTGATGGGCGGGATGTAAATTGCCAACAGCCACTCTGGAGAAGTGTATGGTGTTTCCTGAAACATCTAAAAAACAAAGCAACAGAGCCTAGGGCACTTCCACTTATGGTCCTATAGCTTAGGGAAATTAAAATCAAAAAGACACAGCCTCCCCAAACTTTGGGACGGCTCTGTTTACAAGAACCTCATTTACCGTACAAGTTCAATATCACAGAAAGCGAAAAATGGATACAGAAGTTGTGGTACTTACATACAATGCAATATCACTCAGCAATGAAATCTATGTCATCAGGCCCGTAGCAGCATAATGAGTGGATTCAGGTATGATGATTCTAAGTGAAATAAGTCACACAGAAAAAGAAACACCATAAGATATCACTACTGCACGGAAGGTAAACTTGGCTACACAAGAACTGAATTACAAAACAGAACAGTGTCTCAAATGTAGAAAACCAACTTATGCTTGCTTGAGGGGAAAGGTGAGTTGGGGTGCTGCATGAAACCAGAGATTGAAATTAGCACAGATACCGTTCCATAAGCCAAATATGTAGTAGACAAGAGCTACTCCTTGCTCAACGAAGTGGACTCAACACCCCATATTAAACGCCAAAGAATATACCTGACTAGTAAGAATATTAAAACCTACGGATTTATATGTCTCCGAAAGAGAATCAAGCGTGTGTACAGCAGCATAAACGCAGCAGTGATAGGATTGGTGAGGTTCGGTGAGCAAATGCAGACCCTTTGAAGTCATATTGCATGGTACCCATTCCATGGGTCTCAACTCTCCAAGTTTAAGGGATTCTTCCTTCAGCTAAAACATGCATGTGGAACACAGAGTATGATCCACCATGTGATCAGGAAACGTGTTCAAATGTGTCTCAGTTTTCGTCCCCTGGTACTCGGGTGCAACACTCCAGACGCTTTACTAACACTCTCTCCACTTGGAGAGTCAGTGCCTTTAACCTCCTGTATGGCCCAGTTTGCAATTTCTGCGGAAAATGTACAGGAATAGGGAGAACCAATGATAAACTAGCTGGAGGTGTCTGGACGGGCAAATTTAACTCTCATTTCCCACCAGGAAGAGGAATTAACCAAAGGCTCAGCGTGCCGTGCTGGATCCACACTAGGGCCTGAAGCAATCCTGCGGTGTTGCGGCCAGCTCACAAAAAAGCGAGTTGAAGAAAGGAGCTCAGGGGCACTGTAATTCACAAACCTGCAGAGTTATAAATGACAGCTATCGTCGAAAAATATATTGAAGTAAGGCTGCCAAGAGGACTTGAAAGTGGTGCAGAATTGCACGAAACCGATTTCAGGAGGTAGACTGGAATTGCATGTAAAGCATAGGAAAAGAGGCAGAACGTCCACAATGATGCACTTGGGCAAAAAGGGCGTATGCGTTTTTTCCTGAATATATTCAGGAAAAAACGCATACGCCCTTTTTGGCCAACCAAGCAAGCTTGCAAAGGAAATCTGCACTACAATGAAGTCTCACTGCTGCCCAGTTAAAAGGGCCATCTGAAAAATGTGTAAAATCCAGAAAGGCAGGACAGGCCATGGAGAACTGGGAGCCTTGTTATGCTGATGGGCGGGATGTAAACTGCCAACAGCCACTCTGGGGAAGTGTATGCTGTTTCCTGAAACATCTAAAAAACAAAGCAACAGAGCCTAGGGCACTTCCACTTATGGTCCTATAGCTTAGGGAAATTAAAATCAAAAAGACACAGCCACCCCAAAGTTTGGGAAGGCTCTGTTTACAAGAACCTCGTTTATGGTACAAGTTCAATATCACAGAAAGCTAAAAATGGATAAAGAAGTTGTGGTACTTAGGTACAATGCAATATCACTCAGCAATGAAATCTATGTCATCAGGCCCGTACCAGCATAATGAGTGGATTCAGGTACGATGATTCTAAGTGAAATAAGTCACACAGAAAAAGAAACATCATAAGATATCACCAATACACGGAATGTAAACTTGGCTACACAGGAACTGAATTACAAAACAGAACAGGGTCTCAAATGTAGAAAACCAACTTATGCTTGCTTAAGGGGAAAGGTGAGTTGGGGTGCTGCATAAAACCAGAGATTGAAATTAGCACAGATACCGTTCCTTAAGCCAAATATGCAATAGACAAGAGCTACTCCTTGCTGAACGAAGTGGACTCAACACCCCATATTAAACGCCTAAGAATATACCTGACTAGAAATAATCTTAAAACCTACGGATTTATATGTCTCCGAAAGAGAATCAAGCGTGTGTACAGTGGCATAAACGCAGCAGTGATAGGATTGGTGAGGTTCGGTGAGCAAATGCAGACCCTTTAAAGTCATATTGCATGGTACCCATTCCATGGGTCTCAACTCTCCAGGTTTAAGGGATTCTTCCTTCAGCTAAAACATGCATGTGGAACGCAGAGTATGATCCACCGTGTGATTCGGAAACGTGTTCAAATGTGTCTCGTTTTCGTCCCCTGGTACTCGGGTGCAACATTCCAGACGCTTTACTAACACTCTCCCCACTTGGAGAGTCAGTGCCTTTAACCTCCTGTTTGGCCCAGTTTGCAATTTCTGTGGAAAATGAACAGGAATAGGGAGAACGAAAGAGAGACTAGCTGGAGGTGTCTGGACGGGCAAATTTAACTCTCATTTCCGACCAGAAAGAGGAATTAACCAAAGGCTCAGCGTGCCGTGCCGGAAATACACTAGGGCCTTATGCAATCCGGTGGTGTTGCGGCCAGCTCACAAGAAAGCGAGTTGAAGAAAGGAGCTCAGGGGCACTGTAATTCACAAACCTGCAGAGTTATAAATGACAGCTATCGTCCAAAAATATATTGAAGTAAGGCTGCCAAGAGGACTTGAAAGCGGGGCAGAATTGCAGGAAATCGATTTCAGGAGGTACACTGGAATTGCATGTAAAGCATAGAAAAGAGGCAGAACGTCCACAATGATGCACTTGGCCAAAAAGGGCGTATGCGTTTTTTCCTGAATATATTCAGGAAAAAACGCATACGCCCTTTTTGGCCAACCAAGCAAGCTTGCAAAGGATATCTGCACTACAATGAAGTCTCACAGCCCCCCGGTCAAAAGGGCCATCTGAAAAAAGTGTAAAATCTAGAAAGGCAGGACAGGCCATGGAGAACTGGGAGCCTTGTTATGCTGATGGGCGGGATGTAAATTGCCAACAGCCACTCTGGAGAAGTGTATGGTGTTTCCTGAAACATCTAAAAAACTAAGCAACAGAGCCTAGGGCACTTCCACTTATGGTCCTATAGCTTAGGGAAATTAAAATCAAAAAGACACGGTCACCCCAAAGTTTGGGACGGCTCTGTTTACAAGAACCTCGTTTACGGTACAAGTTCAATATCACAGAAAGCGAAAAATGGATAAAGAAGTTGTGGTACTTACGTACAATGCAATGTCACTCAGCAATGAAATCTATGTCATCAGGCCCGTAGCAGCATAATGAGTGGATGCAGGTATGATGAGTCTAAGTGAAATAAGTCACACAGAAAAAGAAACATCATAAGATATCACTACTACACGGAATGTAAACTTGGCTACACAGGAACTGAATTACAAAACAGAACAGGGTGTCAAATGTAGAAAACGAACTTATGCTTGCTTAAGGGGAAAGGTGAGTTGGGGTGCTGCATGAAACCAGAGATTGAAATTAGCACAGATACTGTTCTATAAGCCAAATATGCAATAGACTAGAGCTACTCCTTGCTCAACGAAGTGGACTCAACACCCCATATTAAACGCCTAAGAATATACCTGACTAGAAATAATCTTAAAACCTACGGATTTATATGTCTCCGAAAGACAATCAAGCGTGTGTACAGCGGCATAAACGCAGCAGTGATAGGATTGGTGAGGTTAGGTGAGCAAATGCAGACCCTTTGAAGTCATATTGCATGGTACCCATTCCATGGGTCTCAACTCTCCAGGTTTAAGGGATTTTTCCTTCAGCTAAAACATGCATGTGGAACCCAGAGTATGATCCACCGTGTGATCGGGAAACGTGTTCAAATGTGTCTCGTTTTCGTCCCTGGTACTCGGGTGCAACATTCCAGATGCTTTACTAACACTCTCCCCACTTGGAGAGTCAGTGCCTTTAACCTCCTGTTTGGCCCAGTTTGTAATTTCTGTGGAAGATGAACAGGAAGATGGAGAACCAAGGAGAGACTAGCTGGAGGTGTCTGGAAGGGTAAATTTAACTCTCATTTCCCACCAGGAAGAGGAATTAACCAAAGGCTCAGCGTGCCATGCCGGAACCACAACAGGGACTGAAGCAATCCTGCGGTGTTGCGGCCAGCTCACAAAAAAGCGAGTTGAAGAAAGGAGCTCAGGGACACTGTAATTCACAACCCTTCAGAGTTATAAATGACACTTATCGTCCAAAAATATATTGAAGTAAGGCTGCCAAGAGGACTTGAAAGCGGGGCAGAATTGCAGGAAACCGATTTCAGGAGGTACACTGGAATTGCATGTAAAGCATAGGAAAAGAGGCAGAACGTCCACAATGATGCACTTGGTTGGCCAAAATGGGCGTATGCGTTTTTTCCTGAATATATTCAGGAAAGAACGCATACGCCCTTTTTGGCCAACCAAGCAAGCTTGCAAAGGAAATCTGCACTACAATGAAGTCTCACTGCCCCCCGGTCAAAAGGGCCATCTGAAAAAAGTGTAAAATCCAGAAAGGCAGGACAGGCCATGGAGAACTGGGAGCCTTGTTATGCTGATGGGCGGGATGTAAATTGCCAGCAGCCACTCTGGAGAAGTGTATGGTGTTTCCTGAAACATCCAAAAAACAAAGCAACAGAGCCTAGGGCACTTCCACTTATGGTCCTATAGCTTAGGGAAATTAAAATCAAAAAGACACAGCCACCCCAAGTTTGGGACGGCTCTGTTTACAAGAACCTCGTTTACGGTACAAGTTCAATATCACAGAAAGCGAAAAATGGATAGAGAAGTTGTGGTACTTACGTACAATGCAATATCACTCAGCAATGAAATCTATGTCATCAGGCCCGTCGCAGCATAATGAGTGGATTCAGGTACGATGATTCTAAGTGAAATAAGTCACACAGAGAAAGAAACATCATAAGATATCACTACTACACGGAATGTAAACTTGGCTACACAGGAACTGAATTACAAAACAGAACAGGGTGTCAAATGTAGAAAACCAACTTATGCTTGCTTAAGGGGAAAGGTGAGTTGGGGTGCTGCATGAAACCAGAGATTGAAATTAGCACAGATACCGTTCCATAAGCCAAATATGCAATAGACAAGAGCTACTCCTTGCTGAACGAAGTGGACTCAACACCCCATATTAAACGCCTAAGAATATACCTGACTAGTAAGAATATTAAAACCTACGGATTTATATGTCTCCGAAAGAGAATCAAGCGTGTGTACAGCGGCATAAACGCAGCAGTGATAGGATTGGTGAGGTTCGGTGAGCAAATGCAGACCCTTTGAAGTCATATTGCATGGTACCCATTCCATGGGTCTCAACTCTCCAGGTTTAAGGGATTCTTCCTTCAGCTAAAACATGCATGTGGAACACAGAGTATGATCCACCGTGTGATCGGGAAACGTGTTCAAATGTGTCTCAGTTTTCTTCCCCTGGTACTTGGGTGCAACACTCCAGACGCTTTACTAACACTCTCCCCACTTGGAGAGTCAGTGCCTTTAACCTCCTGTATGGCCCAGTTTGCAATTTCTGCGGAAAATGTTCAGGAATAGGGAGAACCAATGAGAAACTACCTGGAGGTGTCTGGACGGGCAAATTTAACTCTCATTTCCCACCAGGAAGAGGAATTAACCAAAGGCTCTGCGTGCCGTGCCGGATCCACACTAGGACCAGAAGCAATCCTTTGGTGTTGCAGCCAGCTCACAAGAAAGCGAGTTGAAGAAAGGAGCTCAGGGGCACTGTAATTCACAAACCTGCAGAGTTATAAATGACAGCTATCGTCCAAAAATATTTTGAAGTAAGGCTGCCAAGAGGATTTGAAAGCGGGGCAGAATTGCAGGAAACCGATTTCAGGAGGTAGACAGGAATTGCATGTAAAGCATAGGAAAAGAGGCAGAACGTCCACAATGATGCACTTGGCCAAAAAGGGCGTATGCGTTTTTTCCTGAATATATTCAGGAAAAAACGCATACGCCCTTTTTGCCAACCAAGAAAGCTTGCAAAGGAAATCTGCACTACAATGAAGTCTCACTGCCCCCCGGTCAAAAGGGCCATCTGAAATATGTGTAAAATCCAGAAAGGCAGGACAGGCCATGGAGAACTGGGAGCCTTGTTATGCTGGTGGGCTTGATGTAAATTGCCAACAGCCACTCTGGAGAAGTGTATGGTGTTTCCTGAAACATCTAAAAAACAAAGCAACAGAGCCTAGGGCACTTCCACTTATGGTCCTATAGTTTAGGGAAATTAAAATCAAAAAGACACAGCCACCCCAAAGTCTGGGAAGGCTCTGTTTACAAGAACCTCGTTTACCGTACAAGTTCAATATCACAGAAAGCGAAAAATGGATAGAGAAGTTGTGGTACTTACATACAATGCAATATCACTCAGCAATGAAATCTATGTCATCAGGCCCGTAGCAGCATAATGAGTGGATTCAGGTATGATGATTCTAAGTGAAATAAGTCACACAGAAAAAGAAACACCATAAGATATCACTACTGCACGGAAGGTAAACTTGGCTACACAAGAACTGAATTACAAAACAGAACAGTGTCTCAAATGTAGAAAACCAACTTATGCTTGCTTGAGGGGAAAGGTGAGTTGGGGTGCTGCATGAAACCAGAGATTGAAATTAGCACAGATACCGTTCCATAAGCCAAATATGTAATAGACAAGAGCTACTCCTTGCTCAACGAAGTGGACTCAACACCCCATATTAAACGCCAAAGAATATACCTGACTAGTAAGAATATTAAAACCTACGGATTTATATGTCTCCGAAAGAGAATCAAGCGTGTGTACAGCAGCATAAACGCAGCAGTGATAGGATTGGTGAGGTTCGGTGAGCAAATGCAGACCCTTTGAAGTCATATTGCATGGTACCCATTCCATGGGTCTCAACTCTCCAAGTTTAAGGGATTCTTCCTTCAGCTAAAACATGCATGTGGAACACAGAGTATGATCCACCGTGTGATCAGGAAACGTGTTCAAATGTGTCTCAGTTTTCGTTCCCTGGTACTCGGGTGCAACACTCCAGACGCTTTACTAACACTCTCCCCACTTGGAGAGTCAGTGCCTTTAACCTCCTGTTTGGCCCAGTTTGTAATTTCTGTGGAAAATGAACAGGAATAGGGAGAACGAAAGAGAGACTAGCTGGAGGTGTCTGGACGGGCAAATTTAACTCTCATTTCCCACCAGGAAGAGGAATTAACCAAAGGCTCATCGTGCCGTGCCGGAACTACACTAGGGCCTGAAGCAATCCTGCGGTGTTGCGGCCAGCTCACAAGAAAGTGAGTTGAAGAAAGGAGCTCAGGGGCACTGTAATTCACAAACCTGCAGAGTTATAAATGACAGCTATCGTCCAAAAATATATTGAAGTAAGGCTGCCAAGAGGAGTTGAAAGCAGGGCAGAATTGCAGGAAACCGATTTCAGGAAGTAGACTGGAATTGCATGTAAAGCATAGGAAAAGAGGCAGAACGTCCACAATGATGCACTTGGCCAAAAAGGGCGTATGCGTTTTTTCCTGAATATATTCAGGAAAAAACGCATACGCCCTTTTTGGCCAACCAAGCAAGCTTGCAAAGGAAATCTGCACTACAATGAAGTCTCACTGCCCCCCGGTCAAAAGGGCCATCTGAAAAAAGTGTAAAATCCAGAAAGGCAGGACAGGCCATGGAGAACTGGGAGCCTTGTTAGGCTGATGGGCGGGATGTAAATTACCAGCAGCCACTCTGGAGAAGTGTATGGTGTTTCCTGAAACATCCAAAAAACAAAGCAACAGAGCCTAGGGCACTTCCACTTATGGTCCTATAGCTTAGGGAAATTAAAATCAAAAAGACACAGCCACCCCAAAGTTTGGGACGGCTCTGTTTACAAGAAACTCGTTTACAGTACAAGTTCAATATCACAGAAAGCGAAAAATGGATAAAGAAGTTGTGGTACTTACGTACAATGCAATATCACTCAGCAATGAAATCTATGTCATCAGGCCCATAGCAGCATAATGAGTGGATTCAGGTACGATGATTCTATGTGAAATAAGTCACACAGAAAAAGAAACATCATAAGATATCACTACTACACGTAATGTAAACTTGGCTACACAGGAACTGAATTACTAAACAGAACAGGGTGTCAAATGTAGAAAACCAACTTATGCTTGCTTAAGGGGAAAGGTGAGTTGGGGTGCTGCATACAACAAGAGATTGAAATTAGCACAGATACCATTCCATAAGCCAAATATGTAATAGACAAGAGCTATTCCTTGCTCAACGAAGTGGACTCAACACCCCATATTAATCGCCTAACAATATACCTGACTAGTAAGAATCTTAAAACCTATGGATTTATATGTCTCCGAAAGAGAATCAAGCGTGTGTACAGCGGCATAAACGCAGCAGTGATAGGATTGGTGAGGTTCGGTGAGCAAATGCAGACCCTTTGAAGTCATATTGCATGGTACCCATTCCATGGGTCTCAACTCTCCATGTTTAAGGGATTCTTCTTTCAGCTAAAACATGCATGTGGAACCCAGAGTATGATCCACCGTGTGATCGGAAAACGTGTTCAAATGTGTCTCAGTTTTCGTCCCCTGCTACTCGGGTGCAACATTCCAGACGCTTTACTAACACGCTCCCCACTTGGAGAGTCAGTGCCTTTAACCTCCTGTTTGGCCCAGTTTGCAATTTCTGTGGAAAATGAACAGGAATAGGGAGAACCAATGAGAGACTAGGTGGAGGTGTCTGGACGGGCAAATTTAACTCTCATTTCCCACCAGGAAGAGGAATTAACCAAAGGCTCAGCATGCCGTGCCGGAACCAAACTAGGGCCTGAAGCAATCCTGCAGTGTTGCGGCCAGCTCACAAGAAAGCGAGTTGAAGAAAGGAGCTCAGGGGCACTGTAATTCACAAACCTGCAGAGTTATAAATGACAGCTATCTTCCAAAAATATATTGAAGTAAGGCTGCCAAGAGGAGTTGAAAGCGGGGCAGAATTGCAGGAAACCAATTTCAGGAGGTAGACTGGAATTGCATGTAAAGCATACGAAAAGAGGCAGAACGTCCACAATGATGCACTTGGCCAAAAAGGGCGTATGCGTTTTTTCCTGGATATATTCAGGAAAAAACGCATACGCCCTTTTTGGCCAACCAAGCAAGCTTGCAAAGGAAATCTGCACTACAATGAAGTCTCACTGCCCCCTGGTCAAAAGGGCCATCTGAAAAAAGTGTAAAATCCAGAAAGGCAGGACAGGCCATGGAGAACTGGGAGCCTTGTTATGCTGATGGGTGGGATGTAAATTACCAGCAGCCACTCTGGAGAAGTGTATGGTGTTTCCTGAAACATCCAAAAAACAAAGCAACAGAGCCTAGGGCACTTCCACTTATGGTCCTATAGCTTAGGGAAATTAAAATCAAAAAAACACAGCCATCCCAAAGTTTGGGACGGCTCTGTTTACAAGAACCTTGTTCACCGTACAAGTTCAATATCACAGAAAGCGAAAAATGGATAAAGAAGTTGTGGTACTTACGTACAATGCAATATCACTCAGCAATGAAATCTATGTCCTCAGGCACATAGCAGCATAATGAGTGGATTCAGGTACGATGATTCTAAGTGAAATAAGTCACACAGAAAAAGAAACATCATAAGATATCACTACTACACGGAATGTAAACTTGGCTACACAGGAACTAAATTACTAAACAGAAAAGAGTGTCAAATGTAGAAAACCAACTTATGCTTGCTTAAGGGGAAAGGTGAGTTGGGGTGCTGCATACAACAAGAGATTGAAATTAGCACAGATACCATTCCATAAGCCAAATATGTAATAGACAAGAGCTACTCCTTGCTCAACGAAGTGAACTCAACACCCCATATTAAACGCCTAACAATATACCTGACTAGTAAGAATCTTAAAACCTATGGATTTATATGTCTCCGAAAGAGAATCAAGCGTGTGTACAGCGGCATAAACGCAGCAGGGATAGGATTGGTGAGGTTCGGTGAGCAAATGCAGACCCTTTGAAGTCATATTGCATGGTACCCATTCCATGGGTCTCAACTCTCCATGTTTAAGGGATTCTTCTTTCAGCTAAAACATGCATGTGGAACCCAGAGTATGATCCACCGTGTGATCGGAAAACGTGTTCAAATGTGTCTCAGTTTTCGTCCACTGCTACTCGGGTGCAACATTCCAGACGCTTTACTAACACTCTCCCCACTTGGAGAGTCAGTGCCTTTAACCTCCTGTTTGGCCCAGTTTGCAATTTCTGTGGAAAATGAACAGGAATAGGGAGAACCAATGAGAGACTAGCTGGGGGTGTCTGGACGGGCAAATTTAACTCTCATTTCCCACCAGGAAGAGGAATTAACCAAAGGCTCAGCGTGCCGTGCCGGAACCACACTAGGGCCTGAAGCAATCCTGCGGTGTTGCGGCCAGCTCACAAGAAAGCGAGTTGAAGAAAGGAGCTCAGGGGCACTGTAATTCACAAACCTGCAGAGTTATAAATGACAGCTATCGTCCAAAAATATATTGAAGTAAGGCTGCCAAGAGGACTTGAAAGCGGGGCAGAATTGCAGGAAACCGATTTCAGGAGGTAGACGGGAATTGCATGTAAAGGATAGGAAAAGAGGCAGAACGTCCACAATGATGCACTTGGCCAAAAAGGGCGTATGCGTTTTTTCCTGAATATATTCAGGAAAAAACGCATACGCCCTTTTTGGCCAACCAAGCAAGCTTGCAAAGGAAATCTGCACTACAATGAAGTCTCACAGCCCCCCGGTCAAAAGGGCCATCTGAAAAAAGTGTAAAATCCAGAAAGGCAGGACAGGCCATGGAGAACTGGGAGCCTTGTTAGGCTGATGGGCGGGATGTAAATTGCCAACAGCCACTCTGGAGAAGTGTATGGTGTTTCCTGAAACATCCAAAAAACAAAGCAACAGAGCCTAGGGCACTTCCACTTATGGTCCTATAGCTTAGGGAAATTAAAATCAAAAAGACACAGCCACCCCAAAGTTTGGGACGGCTCTGTTTACAAGAAACTCGTTTACAGTACAAGTTCAATATCACAGAAAGCGAAAAATGGATAAAGAAGTTGTGGTACTTACGTACAATGCAATATCACTCAGCAATGAAATCTATGTCATCAGGCCCATAGCAGCATAATGAGTGGATTCAGGTACGATGATTCTAAGTGATATAAGTCACACAGAAAAAGAAACATCATAAGATATCACTACTACACGTAATGTAAACTTGGCTACACAGGAACTGAATTACTAAACAGAACAGGGTGTCAAATGTAGAAAACCAACTTATGCTTGCTTAAGGGGAAAGGTGAGTTGGGGTGCTGCATACAACAAGAGATTGAAATTAGCACAGATACCATTCCATAAGCCAAATATGTAATAGACAAGAGCTACTCCTTGCTCAACGAAGTGGACTCAACACCCCATATTAATCGCCTAATAATATACCTGACTAGTAAGAATCTTAAAACCTATGGATTTATATGTCTCCGAAAGAGAATCAAGCGTGTGTACAGCGGCATAAACGCAGCAGTGATAGGATTGGTGAGGTTCGGTGAGCAAATGCAGACCCTTTGAAGTCATATTGCATGGTACCCATTCCATGGGTCTCAACTCTCCATGTTTAAGGGATTCTTCCTTCAGCTGAAACATGCATGTGGAACCCAGAGTATGATCCACCGTGTGATCGGAAAACGTGTTCAAATGTGTCTCAGTTTACGTCCCCTGGTACTCGGGTGCAACATTCCAGACGCTTTACTAACACTCTCCCCACTTGGAGAGTCAGTGCCTTTAAACTCCTGTTTGGCCCAGTTTGCAATTTCTGTGGAAAATGAACAGGAATAGGGAGAACCAATGAGAGACTAGCTGGAGCTGTCTGGACGGGCAAATTTAACTCTCATTTCCCACCAGGAAGAGGAATTAACCAAAGGCTCAGCATGCCGTGCCGGAAACAAACTAGGGCCTGAAGCAATCCTGCGGTGTTGCGGCCAGCTCACAAGAAAGCGAGTTGAAGAAAGGAGCTCAGGGGCACTGTAATTCACAAACCTGCAGAGTTATAAATGACATGTATCTTCCAAAAATATATTGAAGTAAGGCTGCCAAGAGGAGTTGAAAGCAGGGCAGAATTGCAGGAAACCGATTTCAGGAAGTAGACTGGAATTGCATGTAAAGCATAGGAAAAGAGGCAGAACGTCCACAATGATGCACTTGGCCAAAAAGGGCGTATGCGTTTTTTCCTGAATATATTCAGGAAAAAACGCATACGCCCTTTTTGGCCAACCAAGCAAGCTTGCAAAGGAAATCTGCACTACAATGAAGTCTCACTGCCCCCCGGTCAAAAGGGCCATCTGAAAAAAGTGTAAAATCCAGAAAGGCAGGACAGGCCATGGAGAACTGGGAGCCTTGTTAGGCTGATGGGCGGGATGTAAATTACCAGCAGCCACTCTGGAGAAGTGTATGGTGTTTCCTGAAACATCCAAAAAACAAAGCAACAGAGCCTAGGGCACTTCCACTTATGGTCCTATAGCTTAGGGAAATTAAAATCAAAAAGACACAGCCACCCCAAAGTTTGGGACGGCTCTGTTTACAAGAAACTCGTTTACAGTACAAGTTCAATATCACAGAAAGCGAAAAATGGATAAAGAAGTTGTGGTACTTACGTACAATGCAATATCACTCAGCAATGAAATCTATGTCATCAGGCCCATAGCAGCATAATGAGTGGATTCAGGTACGATGATTCTAAGTGAAATAAGTCACACAGAAAAAGAAACATCATAAGATATCACTACTACACGTAATGTAAACTTGGCTACACAGGAACTGAATTACTAAACAGAACAGGGTGTCAAATGTAGAAAACCAACTTATGCTTGCTTAAGGGGAAAGGTGAGTTGGGGTGCTGCATACAACAAGAGATTGAAATTAGCACAGATACCATTCCATAAGCCAAATATGTAATAGACAAGAGCTATTCCTTGCTCAACGAAGTGGACTCAACACCCCATATTAATCGCCTAACAATATACCTGACTAGTAAGAATCTTAAAACCTATGGATTTATATGTCTCCGAAAGAGAATCAAGCGTGTGTACAGCGGCATAAACGCAGCAGTGATAGGATTGGTGAGGTTCGGTGAGCAAATGCAGACCCTTTGAAGTCATATTGCATGGTACCCATTCCATGGGTCTCAACTCTCCATGTTTAAGGGATTCTTCTTTCAGCTAAAACATGCATGTGGAACCCAGAGTATGATCCACCGTGTGATCGGAAAACGTGTTCAAATGTGTCTCAGTTTTCGTCCCCTGCTACTCGGGTGCAACATTCCAGACGCTTTACTAACACGCTCCCCACTTGGAGAGTCAGTGCCTTTAACCTCCTGTTTGGCCCAGTTTGCAATTTCTGTGGAAAATGAACAGGAATAGGGAGAACCAATGAGAGACTAGGTGGAGGTGTCTGGACGGGCAAATTTAACTCTCATTTCCCACCAGGAAGAGGAATTAACCAAAGGCTCAGCATGCCGTGCCGGAACCAAACTAGGGCCTGAAGCAATCCTGCAGTGTTGCGGCCAGCTCACAAGAAAGCGAGTTGAAGAAAGGAGCTCAGGGGCACTGTAATTCACAAACCTGCAGAGTTATAAATGACAGCTATCTTCCAAAAATATATTGAAGTAAGGCTGCCAAGAGGAGTTGAAAGCGGGGCAGAATTGCAGGAAACCAATTTCAGGAGGTAGACTGGAATTGCATGTAAAGCATACGAAAAGAGGCAGAACGTCCACAATGATGCACTTGGCCAAAAAGGGCGTATGCGTTTTTTCCTGGATATATTCAGGAAAAAACGCATACGCCCTTTTTGGCCAACCAAGCAAGCTTGCAAAGGAAATCTGCACTACAATGAAGTCTCACTGCCCCCTGGTCAAAAGGGCCATCTGAAAAAAGTGTAAAATCCAGAAAGGCAGGACAGGCCATGGAGAACTGGGAGCCTTGTTATGCTGATGGGTGGGATGTAAATTACCAGCAGCCACTCTGGAGAAGTGTATGGTGTTTCCTGAAACATCCAAAAAACAAAGCAACAGAGCCTAGGGCACTTCCACTTATGGTCCTATAGCTTAGGGAAATTAAAATCAAAAAAACACAGCCATCCCAAAGTTTGGGACGGCTCTGTTTACAAGAACCTTGTTCACCGTACAAGTTCAATATCACAGAAAGCGAAAAATGGATAAAGAAGTTGTGGTACTTACGTACAATGCAATATCACTCAGCAATGAAATCTATGTCATCAGGCACATAGCAGCATAATGAGTGGATTCAGGTACGATGATTCTAAGTGAAATAAGTCACACAGAAAAAGAAACATCATAAGATATCACTACTACACGGAATGTAAACTTGGCTACACAGGAACTAAATTACTAAACAGAAAAGAGTGTCAAATGTAGAAAACCAACTTATGCTTGCTTAAGGGGAAAGGTGAGTTGGGGTGCTGCATACAACAAGAGATTGAAATTAGCACAGATACCATTCCATAAGCCAAATATGTAATAGACAAGAGCTACTCCTTGCTCAACGAAGTGAACTCAACACCCCATATTAAACGCCTAACAATATACCTGACTAGTAAGAATCTTAAAACCTATGGATTTATATGTCTCCGAAAGAGAATCAAGCGTGTGTACAGCGGCATAAACGCAGCAGGGATAGGATTGGTGAGGTTCGGTGAGCAAATGCAGACCCTTTGAAGTCATATTGCATGGTACCCATTCCATGGGTCTCAACTCTCCATGTTTAAGGGATTCTTCTTTCAGCTAAAACATGCATGTGGAACCCAGAGTATGATCCACCGTGTGATCGGAAAACGTGTTCAAATGTGTCTCAGTTTTCGTCCACTGCTACTCGGGTGCAACATTCCAGACGCTTTACTAACACTCTCCCCACTTGGAGAGTCAGTGCCTTTAACCTCCTGTTTGGCCCAGTTTGCAATTTCTGTGGAAAATGAACAGGAATAGGGAGAACCAATGAGAGACTAGGTGGAGGTGTCTGGACGGGCAAATTTAACTCTCATTTCCCACCAGGAAGAGGAATTAACCAAAGGCTCAGCATGCCGTGCCGGAACCAAACTAGGGCCTGAAGCAATCCTGCGGTGTTGCGGCCAGCTCACAAGAAAGCGAGTTGAAGAAAGGAGCTCAGGGGCACTGTAATTCACAAACCTGCAGAGTTATAAATGACAGCTATCTTCCAAAAATATATTGAAGTAAGGCTGCCAAGAGGAGTTGAAAGCGGGGCAGAATTGCAGGAAACCGATTTCAGGAGGTAGACTGGAATTGCATGTAAAGCATAGGAAAAGAGGCAGAACGTCCACAATGATGCACTTGGCCAAAAAGGGCGTATGCGTTTTTTCCTGAATATATTCAGGAAAAAACGCATACGCCCTTTTTGGCCAACCAAGCAAGCTTGCAAAGGAAATCTGCACTACAATGAAGTCTCACTGCCCCCCGGTCAAAAGGGCCATCTGAAAAAAGTGTAAAATCCAGAAAGGCAGGACAGGCCATGGAGAACTGGGAGCCTTGTTATGCTGATGGGCGGGATGTAAATTGCCAGCAGCCACTCTGGAGAAGTGTATGGTGTTTCCTGAAACATCCAAAAAACAAGGCAACAGAGCCTAGGGCACTTCCACTTATGGTCCTATAGATTAGGGAAATTAAAATCAAAAAGACACAGCCACCCCAAAGTTTGGGACGGCTCTGTTTACAAGAACCTCGTTTACCGTACAAGTTCAATATCACAGAAAGCGAAAAATGGATACAGAAGTTGTGGTACTTACGTACAATGCAATATCAGTCAGCAATGAAATCTATGTCATCAGGCCCATAGCAGCATAATGAGTGGATTCAGGTACGATGATTCTAAGTGAAATAAGTCACACAGAAAAAGGAACATCATAAGATATCCCTAATACACGGAATGTAAACTTGGCTACACAGGAACTGAATTACAAAACAGAACAGGGTCTCAAATGTAGAAAACCAACTTATGCTTGCTTAAGGGCAAAGGTGAGTTGGGGTGCTGCATGAAACCAGAGATTGAAATTAGCACAGATACCGTTCCATAAGCCAAATATGTAATAGACAAGAGCTACTCCTTGCTCAACGAAGTGGACTCAACACCCCATATTAAACGCCTAACAATATACCTGACTAGTAAGAATCTTAAAACCTTTGAATTTATATGTCTCCGACAGAGAATCAAGCGTGTGTACAGCAACATAAACGCAGCAGTGATAGGATTGGTGAGGTTCGGTGAGCAAATGCAGACCCTTTGAAGTCATATTGCATGGTACCCATTCCATGGGTCTCAACTCTCCAGGTTTAAGGGATTCTTCCTTCAGCTAAAACATGCATGTGGAACGGAGTGTATGATCCACCGTGTGATCGGGAAACGTGTTCAAATGTGTCTCAGTTTTCGTCCCTTGGTACTCGGGTGCAACATTCCAGACGCTTTACTAACACTCTCCCCACTTGGAGAGTCAGTGCCTTTAACCTCCTGTTTGGCCCAGTTTGCAATTTCTTCGGAAGATGAACAGGAATAAGGAGAAGCAATGGGAGACTATCTGTAGGTGTCTGGACGGGCAAATTTAACTCTCATTTCCCACCAGGAAGATAAATGAACCAAAGGCTCCGCGTGCCATGCTGGAACTAGATTAGGGCCTGAGGAGATCCTGCGGTGTTGCGGCCAGCTCACAAGAAAGCGAGTTGAAGAAAGGAGCTCAGGGGCACTGTAATTCAGAAACCTGCGGAGTTATAAATGACAGCTATCATCCAAAATTATACTGAAGTAAGGCTGCGAAGAGGACTTGAATGCGGGGCAGAATTGCTGGAAACTGATTTCAGAACGTACACGGGAGTAGCTCTTAAAGCATAGGAAAAGAGACAGAACTTGGAAAATAATGCACTTGGCAAAAAAGGGCATATGTGTTTTATCCAGAGCTCTCATACCTGAGGGGAGGAGATTCCCAGCAGGCTCCAACTGCCACCTGAGGGCTCACATTGCCAAGGCAACGTGAGCATGCCAGGCAGGAGTTACCTCACAGCAGAGGTCCCACCTCACAGAAGGGTGAGAAACCCAGCCAACATCAGACTCTCACCAGAGGGTCCACATCACCAAGGGGATGGGAACCAGGCAGGAGTGTCTTCACATCAGTGGGGCCACATCATCAAAAGCTGAGGTACTCAGCACATGTGTCCTCAAACCAGAGGACCCACATCACCAAGGACCTCGGAGTGAGGCAGGCAGGAGTAGCCTCACAACACTGGGCCCATAGAATAAAAAAGTGAGGAATCCAGCAGTTGGAACCTCCCAGCAGGCGGCCCAGAGCACCGAGGCCATGGGATCCAGGCCACAGTGAACTCACAGAAGAGGGCCCATGTCATGAAACTGAGCAACCCAGCCATTGGGACCTCAGAGCAGGAGGCCCACATCCCCATGGGGATGGAATTCTGGTAGGAGTGTCCTCGCACCACTGAGAACGTATCAGAAAATTTTGGGCGACCAGCAGTTAGGGCCTGACGCCAGAGGACCCTCATCACCAAGGGAAGGAGGCTCCCAGCAGGCTCCAACTGCCACCAGAGGGCTGACGTCGCCAAGGCGATGTGTGCCAACCAGGCACGAATGACCTCACAGCAGAGGGCCCACCTCAGAGAAGTGTGACGAACCCAGTCAGGATCAGACTCGCACCAGAGGGCCCACATCACCAAATGGATTGGAACCAGGCAGGAGTGTCCTCACATGAGTAGGGCCACATCATCTAAAGGTGAGGAACCCAGAACATGTGGCTTCAAACCATAGGACACCCATCACCAAGGGGCTGGGAGTGAGGCAGGCAGGAGGAGCCTCATAACAGAGGGCCCAAAAATAAGAAAGGTGAGGAATCCAGCAGTTGGAACCTCCCAGCAGGCGGCCCAGAGCACAGAGGCTAGAGGAACCAGGCCAGAGTGAACTAACACCAGACAGCCCACATCATGAAACTGTGAGCAACCCAGACATTGGGACCTCAGAGCAGAAGGCCCACATCCCCATGGTGATGGGAACATGACAGGAGTGTCCTGGCATCACTGGGCTCACATCAGAAAACGTGGGGTGCTCAGAAGTTAGGGCCTGACGCTAGAGGGCACTCATCACCGAGAGGAGGAGGCTCCCAGCAGGCTCCAGCTGCCACCAGAGGGCCAACGTCGCCAAGGTGATGTGTGCCAGCCTGGCAGGAGTGACCTCACAGCAGAGGGCCCACCTCACAGAAGGGTGAGGAACACAGCCAGGATCAGACTCTCACCAGAGGGCCCACATCACCAAGGGGATGGGAACCAGGCAGGAATGTCCCCACACCAGTGGGACAACATCATCGAAAGGTGAGGATCCCAGCACATGTGTCCTCAAACCAGAGGAACCACATCACCAAGGGGTTCGGAATGAGGCTGGCAGGACTGGCCTCACAACACAGGGTCCATAGAATATAAAAGTTGAGGAATCCAGCAGTTGGAACCTCCCAGCAAGTGGCCCAGAGCACCGAGGCTATGGGATCCAGGCCGCAGTGAACTCACAGCAGAGGGCCCACATCATGAACCTGTGAGCAGCCCAGCTGTTGGGACCTCAGAACAGAAGGCCCACATCCCCATTGGGATGGGAACCTGGCAGGAGTGGCTTTGCACCACTTAGCACATATCAGAAAATGTTAGGAGCCCAGCAGTTAGGGCCTGACGCCAGGGGGCCCTCATAACTGAGGGGAGGAGACTCCCAGCAGGTTCCAACTGCCAACAGAGGGCCCACGTCTACAAGGTGGCATGCGCCAGGCAGGCAGTAGTGACCTCACAGCAGAGGGCCTATCTCACAGAAGGGTGAGGAACCGAGGCAGGATGAGACTCTCACCAGAGGGCCCACAACACCAAGGGGATGGGAACCAGTCAGGACTGTCCTCCCACCAGTGGGGCCACATCATCGAAAGGTGAGAAACCCAGCACATGTGGCCTCATATCAGAGGACATACATCACAAAGGGGATGGGAGTGAGGCAGGTAGGAGTAGCCTAAAAACAGAGGGCCCAAAGAATAAAAAAAGTGAGGAATCCAGCATTTGGAACCTCCCAGCAGGCGGCCGAGAGCACAGAAGCTATGGGATGCAGGCAGGAGTGAACTAACAGCAGAGAGCCCACATCATGAAACTGTGAGCAACCCAGGCATTGGGACCTCAGAGCAGAAAGCCCACATCCCCATGGGGATGGGAACCTGACAGGAGTGTCCTGGCATCACTGGGCTCACATCAGAAAACGTGGGGAGCCCAGCAGTTAGAGCCTGATGCTAGAGGGCCGTCATCACCGAGGGCAGGAGGCTCCCAGCAGGTTCCATGTGCCAACAGAGGGCCCACATCGCCAAGGTGATGTGTGCAAGTCAGGCAGGATTGACCTCACAGCAGAGGGCCTACCTCACAGAAGAGTGAGGAACCCAGCCAGGATAAGACTGTCACCAGAAGGCCCACATCACCAAGGGGATGGGAACCAGGCAGGAGTGTCCTCACACCAGTGGGGCCACATCATTGAAAGTTGCCTAACCCAGCACATGTGGCCTCAAACCAGAAGACCCACATCACGAAGGGGTTGCGAGTGAGGCAGGCAGGAGGAGCATCACAACACAGGACCCATAGAATACAAAAGTTGAGGAATCGAGCAGTTGGAACCTCCCAGCAGGCAGCCAAGACCACAGAGGCTATGGGATCCAGGCCACAGTGAACTAACACCAGAGAGCCCACATCATGAAATTGTGATCAACCCAGCCGTTGGAACCTCAGAGCAGAAGGCCCACATCCCCATGGGGATGGGAACCTAAGAGGAGTGCTTGAGCAACACTGGGCTCACTAAGAAAAGTTGGGGAGCCCAGCAGTTAGGGCCTGACGTCAGAGGGCCCTCATCACAGAGCTGAGGAGGCTCCCAGCAGGGTCCAATTGCCACCAGAGGGCTCATGTCAACAAGGCGAGGTGAGCAACCCAGGCAAGAGTTACCTGATAGTAGAGGGCCCACCTCACAGATGGGTGAGGAACCCAGCCAGGATCAGACTCTCACCAGAGGGCCCACATCACAAAGGGGATGGGACCCAGTCAGGATTATCCTCACACCAGTGGGGCCTCATCATCTTAAGGTGAGGAACCCAGCACATGTGTCCTCAAACCAGAGGACCCACATCACCAAGGGCCTTGGAGTGAGGCAGGCAGGAGTAGCCTCACAACACAGGGCACATAATATAAAAAACGTGAGGATTCCAGCATTTAGACCTTCCAGCAGGCGGCCCAGAACACCGAGGCTATGGGATCCAGGCCACAGTGAACTCACAGCAGAGGGCCCACATCACAAAACTGTGAGCAACCCAGGAGTTGAGACCTCAGCGCAGAAGGACCACATCCCCATGGGAATGGGAACCTGGCTGGAGTGTCCTCGCACCACTGGGCGCACATCAGAAAATGTGGGGAGCCCACCATTTAGGGCCTGACGCCAGAGGGCCGTCATCACCGAGAGGAGGAGGCGCCCTGCACGCTCCAACTGCCACCAGAGGGCTCACGTCTCCAAGGTGACGTGTGCCAGCCAGGCAGGAGTGACCTCACAGCAGAGGGCCTACCTCACAGAACGTTGAGGAACCCAGCCAGGATTAGACTCTCGCCAGAGGGCCCACCTCACCAAGGGGATGGGAACCAGGCAGGAGTGTCCTCACACGAGTGGGGTCACATCATCGAAAGGTGAGGAACGCAACACATGTGGCCTCAAGCCATAGGACAGTCATCACCAAGGGGCTGGCAGTGAGGCAGGCAGGAGGAGCCTCACAACAGAGGGCACATAGAATAAAAAAGTTGAGGAATCCAGCAGTTGGAACCTCCCAGCAGGCGGCTCAGAGCACCGATGATAAGGGATCCTTGCCGGAGTGAACTCACAGCAGAGGGCCCACATCATGGTACTGTGAGCAAGCCAGCCGTTTTGACCTCAGAGCAGAAGGCCCATATCGCCATGGGGATGGGAACCTGGCAAGAGTCTCCTCACTCACTTGGCGCACATCAGAAAATGTGGGGAGCCCTGCAGTTATGGCCTAAGGCAAGAGGGCCCTCATCACCGAGGGGAGGAGGATCCCAGCACACTCCAACTGCCACCAGAGGGCCCACGTCGCCAAGGTGACCTGTGCCAGACAGGCATGATTGACCTCACAGCAGAGGGCCCACCTCACAGAAGGGTGAGGAACCCAGCCAGGATCAGACTCTCACCTGAGGGCCCACATCAGCAAGGGGATGGGAACCAGTCAGGACTGTCTTCCCTCCAGTGGGGTCACATCATCGAAAGGTGCGGAACCCAGCACATGTGGCCTCAAATCAGAGGACACATATCACAAAGGGAATGGGAGTGAGGCAGGCAGGAGTAGCCTAAAAACAGAGGGCCCAAAGAATAAGAAAGGTGAGGAATCCAGCAGTTGGAACCTCCCAGCAGGCGGTCCAGAGCACAGAAGCTATGGGATGCAGGCAGGAGTGAACTAACAGCAGAGAGCCCACATCATGAAACTGTGAGCAACCCAGGCTTTGGGACCTCAGAGCAGAAGGCCCACACCCCAATGGGGATGTGAACCTGGCTGGAGTGTCCTCGCACCACTGGGCACACATCACAAAATGTGGGGAGCCCAGCAGTTAGGGCCTGATGCCAGAGGGCCCTCATCACCGAGGAGAGGAGGCTCCCAGCAGGCTCCAAGTGCCACCAGAGGGCTCATGTCCACAAGGCGAGGTGAGCAAGCCAGGCAAGAGTGACCTCACATCAGACGGCCCACCTCACAGATGGGTGAGGAACCCAGCCAGGATCAGACTCTCAACAGAGGGCCCACATCACCAAGGGGATGTGAACCAGGCAGGAGTCTCCTAAGACCATTGGTCCCACATCATCGAAAGGTGAGGAACCCAGCACATGTGGCCTCAAACCAGACGACACACATCACGAAGGGGCTGGGAGTGAGGCAGGCAGGAGGATCCTCACAACAGAGGGCCCAAAAATTTAAAAAAGTGAGGAATCCAGCAGTTGGAACCTCCCAGCAGGCGGCCAAGAGCACAGAGGCTATGGGATCCAGGCTTCTGTGAACTAACACCAGAGAGCCCACATCATGAAAATGTGAACAACCCAGCCGTTGGGACCTCAGAGCAGAAGGCCCACATCCCCATGGAGATGGGATCCTAAGAGGAGTGCCAAAGCATCACTGGGCTCACTAAGAAAAGTTGGTGAGCCCAGCAGTCAGGGCCTGATGCAAGAGGGCCCTCATCACCGGGGGGAAGAGATTCCCAGCACGCTCCAACTGCCACCACACGGCTGACTTCAACAAGGCAATGTGTGCCAGCCATGCAGGAGTGACCTATCAGCAGAGGGTCTCCCTCACAGGTGGGTGAGGAACAAAGCCAGGAACAGACTCTCACCAGGGGGTCCACATAACCACGTGGATGAGAACCAAGCAGGAGTGTCCTCACACTAGTGGGGCCACATCATCGAAAGGTGAGGAACCCAGCAAAAGTGGCCACAAACCAGAGGACCCACATCACCAAGGGGTTGAGAGTGAGGTAGGTGTCTGGACGGGCATATTTAACACTCATTTCCCACCAGGAAGAGGAATTAACCAAAGGCTCAGCGTGCCCTGCCAGAAGCAGATTAGGGCCTGAAGCAGCCTTGCGGGTTTGCGGCCAGCTCACAAGAAAGCGAGTTGAAGAAAGGAGCTCAGGGGCCCTGTAATTCACAAACCTGCAGAGTTATAAATGACAGATAACGTCCAAAAATATATTGAAGTAAGGCTGCGAAGAGGACTTGAAAGCGGGGCAGAATTGCAGGAAACCGATTTCAGGAGGTAGACTGGATTTGCATTTAAAGCATAGGAAAAGAGGCAGAACATCGACAATGATGCACTTGGCAACAAAGGGCGTATGAGTTTGTTCCTGAATATATTCAGGAACAAACACATACGCCCTTTTTGGCAAACCAAGCAAGCTTGCAATGGAAATCCGAACTACTATGAAGTGTCACTTCCCCCCGGTCTAAAGGGCCATCTGAGAAAAGTGTAAAATCCAGAAAGGCAAGACAGGCCATGGGGAAAAAGGAGCCTTGTTATGCTGATGGGCGGGATGTACATTGCCAACAGCCACTCTGGAGAAGTGTATGGTGTTTCCTGATACATCTGAAAAACAAAGCAACAGAGTCTAGGGCATTTCCACTTATGGTCCTATAGCTTAGGGAAATTAAAATCAAAAAGACACAGCCACCCCAAAATTTACAACGGCTCTGTTTACAGGAGCCTCTTCTACAGTACAAGTTAAATATCCCAGAGAACAAATAATTGATAAAGAAGTTGCGGTACTTATGTACAACAGAATACCACTCAGCAATGAAATCTGTGTCACCAGGCCTGTACCAGCATAATGAGTGGATTGAGGCATGATGATTCTAAGTGAAATAAGTCACACAGAAAAAGAAACATCATAAGGTATCACTAATGCACGGAATGTAAACTTGGCTACACATGAACTGAATTACAAAACAGAACAGGGTCTCAAGTTTAGAAAACCAACTTATGCTTGCTTAAGGGGAAAGGTGAGTTGGGGTGCTGCATAAAACCAGAGTTTGAAATTAGCACAGATACCGTTCCATAAGCCAAATATGTAATAGACAAGACCTACCCCTTGCTCAACGAAATGGACTCAACAATGAGGTATCACCTCACACCTGTTAGAATGGGCATCATCTGAAAATCTACAAACAACAAATGCTGGAAAGGGTGTGGAGAAAAGGAACCCTCTTCCACTATTGTTGGGAATATAAATTGATACAGTCACTATGGAGAACAATATGGAGTTTCTTAAGAAACTAATAATAGAATTACCATATGATACAGCAATCCCAGGACTGGACATATACCCAGACAAAACCATAAATCAAAAAGAGACATTCACCGCAATGTTCATTGCATCACTATTTACAATATCGAGGTAATGGAAGCAACCTAAATGCCCACAGACAGACGAATGCATAAAGATGTGGTACATATATAAAATGGAATATTACTAAGCCATGAAAGGAATGAAATTGGGTCATTTGTAGAGACGTCGATGGATCTAGAGACTGTCATACAGAGTGAAGTAAGTCAGAAAGAGAAAAACAAATCTTGTATATTCATGCATATATGTGGAACCTAGAAAAACTGTACAGATTAACCGTTTTGCAAGGCATAAATAGAGCAACAGATGTAGACAACAATCGTATGGACAACAAGGGGGGAAAGCTCTTGGAGGGGTGGTGGTGGGAGGAGTTGAGAGATTGGGATTGGCATGTAAACATTTATATGTATAAAATAGATAACCAATGAGAAGCTGCTGTATAAAAATATAAAATAAAATTCAAAATTAAAAAGAAATAAAATTTAAAAAATAAAACAGAAAAAACAATTATTCCCTTCACATACATGTATTTATATGAATAAATTATTTCCATGCTTATATCTGTAAATACAAAAAAGAGGAATAAAATCTACCTTGAACCAAAAACGAAAAAGAGAAAAAAAAAAACAGAACCCACCAGTTACTCAGAGGAAAACCGTATCAGGGCACTTGCTCCAGTTGTAAACAATTCTGAAGTTGGTCAGTGGTGGGGAATCGTCTCCCATTCAGCCAGCAGCCCCCACACAACAAGCGTCCTCATTGCAAAGCTGGGGCACCGTGCCGAGGCATCTGTGAGTAAACGTGAGCTGAACCCCAGGCCAGTTGCTGCTGAACTGTTCCCGCCCTTCCCAGGTAAAACACCTGAATATATACAAGGACTTGAAAGCCTAGAGGAAGGGCCATGGAGCCACACGAGTGACAGCATGCCAGCTGACTTGGTGCCTGCAGGCCAGCCAGGATGGTCCTGGCCCTGGGTGCTCTTCTGGAAGATTTCCATTTCCCTGCCTGAGATACCCGTCCTGTCCCTGCCCCCACTGCTTTTTTCCTTCCTCACCTCTGCCCAGGGAGAAATTCCAGCAGCAGGTATGGGTGACACATCCTCTTCTTTAGCAGGTGGCAGCCTGGCAACTGCTGCAGAAAGTCCAGCAGAGCCCCACTCACACTGGGCCACCCACAAAGCCGTGGCCTCTCACTCCCTCCCACCAGCCCAGCCCCGAGACTGCTGACAGGGCAGAGAAAATGGCGTCAGGCACAGCTGCAGGGGCTTTTGCTGCCTGGAGTGGTATTTATATTGATCTCAACCCAGGCACACCTGGGGAGGGCTGGCCGGCATGGTAAGGCTGCCCAGGTCAGCCAATCATCACCCCTCAGGGGCTCACAGTTGCAGAAAATGGAACTTGCTGAACCGGCCAGGTCCAAGGAACAGGTGTGGGCTCCTGAGAGTCAGGATAGACAAGGGGCTGCAGCTTTGGCTTGTTTTCTAATCATTTTATCTGGCCCATGAGTGGGAGACAACTTCAAGAAAACCCTCTCCTAATGAGAGGAACCCAGGAGTCAGGGAGAGGAGGGGTGGGTGGTGGTTGGAGACAGAGGCCTGGTGCCCTGGGTGCAGTGGAAGTCTCTGGAAGACCAGGTGGAGGGAGGCCACACAGAGTGATGCCCAGGGTCACAGACCTGTCGGAGCTGCTGTTTGTTAGTTCAAGTCCTGCTCTGAGGTGCTCTGTGTCAGCTCTGAGCGACAGGTGAGCTGGGGGTGCTCTTCAATGAGGGCTATGTGCACGGTTCCTGTGTGCCCAGCCCTGCCACGGTACCTGCAAGGGTAGCTCTGTATCCTGGGAGGGGCCTGACCATGAGAGCCCCGTGGGCTGGGTTGGGGGTGGGGTACCTGCCCAGGAGAGCTCCATATCCTGGGATTGGCCTGACCACGAGAGCCCCATGGGCTGCTGGGGACCTGGTAAAGGATGTCAGGACAGTCAGTGAAGCCACCGAGGATATACCTCCAGTTGCTCCTGATCCCTACACCCTGCTGGTCATTCTACCAACCACCAGGACATGGTATTCTGTATTAGTCTTCAATGATGCCTTCTTTTGTATTCCATTAGTCCCAGAGTCACAAGAAATTTTGGTTTGTGAGTGGCAGGACTCAACATACAACTAAAACAATACTTCCGGGCCGTCTTGCCCCAAGGGTTCAAAAATTCCCACACCATCTTTGGGGAAAGCTTAGCTAACGACCGAAAAGTTCTACCTCTGGAAAAGGAAACCCTCCTTCAATATGCAGATGACATTCTGATCGCCAGCCCTACTAAGGAGGCCTCTGAACTACCAAGCCAATAAAGGATAGAAGTTGTCCAAGAAAAAGCTCAAATATCACAGACTGCAGTGACCTGCCTGGGCTTCATTCTCACACAAGGTCAGAGAAGCCCATCCCAGGAAAGGGAAGAAACCATTTGCAGCCTTACCCCTTTCTAAAACTAGAAGACAGCTTAGGGGTTCCTGGGGAGGCCAGGGTTTGCTGCTTCTGGATCCCTAACTACAGTCTACTAGCTGGGCCTCTATATGAAACACTGAAAGGAAAAGATGATGATCCTTTTGAACAGAATCCAGAAGTGGCCTTTCAAGAATGGAAAGAGCAGTCAATTCAGACCCTTGCCCTGGAACTCCCTAATTGAGCTAAACCCTTTGACCTTTCCATTCCCGGTGAAAGGTGAATCGCCATTGGAGAATTAGTGCAAAAACTGGGACCACTTGAAATGGAACAACGCAAGAATGCCATCCAGGTAGGATAAACTACAGTCACCAAGGGGCTTGGCCCACTGCCACATCTGGCCAAGATACTGGCGGTATCTAAAAACCTGGAAATCAGCAGCCCAAAAGGCCACCTCCCTCCTAAGGGAAAAGGACCCCACGTGGTGATCCTAATCACCAACCATGCCCTGAAGTTGCAGGGTTCGCTCCGTGGGCACACCGACCTCGAGTGAGGAGGCCCTCCAACTCCAACATCCAGAGAGATAACCGGGGGCAACAGGGCACCATGACGACTCGTGTGAACATCACTTGACCTGGAGTTTCTCTCATAAAACAACAATAGTGTGTCCCGAAGGAGTAGACTACTGCTTGCAGGACTTCCTGCACCCGGAGGGGAGCTAATAATCTTGGCGGGGGAACCGTATATCACACCGTCACCATAGAAAAGCCTACAGACACCGTGATGATGGTGGCCAATAAGACCAGCTGGACTCCTGTTTACTTCAAAAGGCTGTTGACTCAGTGGCCATCATGGTCCTTGATCACCACTGACCCTGGACTGTCTGGGAGTTGAGCGGGCAGGGCTCTGACACCTGGTGCTGTTTTTACGTTAATTCAGGGGCCTAATTGAAGAAAGAGCAGACTACTGGTCAGAGCATCTAGGCTGGCAGAAACGGTCAGCCTAAGGTGGCCGAACAAATGTGGGGCGGGGTGAAACCGGCCCCCACAGCGTCTCTGCACATCTCTTTCCTGGACCCTTAAAGGTCATTAGAATCTATAACACTTCCAATGCTGGTGCTCAGGCGGACGAGCAGGGAGGCAGGGGTCCTGGGGCCAATCAACGTCACCTGGAGGCTGCTGGGGAGAAGTTCTGACCCTCGTCCCCTGGTATGAGGGCTCCCAACTCAGCACTCAGCAGTTACAGAAGAAGGGTCTGCACCCTCAGCACTCCAAGAATGAGGAACGGGACAAAAGGCAGAGGAGGGGTTTGTCCCCAGCAAAGCCCATTAAAAATCCCTGGGAGATAAAAATAGAATGTGGGCAATAAAGTCAAGTCTGACCTTTTTTATCCTTTGTGCTTTGTCTAATTTCACGTGCTCCTAGGGTCCCGCATGCAGAGGTTCCACACCCGGCACTTCAGACCAGATTTCCTGGTGCAGAATGGCTGGGTCGACACCTCAGCTCCTGGGGCCCAGTGCAGACTCCGAGATATAGAGCCTGAGCTGCAGCCAACCCGGCCCTTGAGAGCTCCGCCCCCTCCCTCCCACTGACTCTGACAGGATCTCTACACAGCAGCCCAGCCCACAGCCCACGGGGTAGTGCATGCTCTCACCTCTCCATTCTCTGATGAAAATATAAAGTTTCCTTTGCTTGGGAACCAAACTCAGTCTCGATCTGTTGGCCCCAATGACACTGGGCAGGGGGACCCTTGTTGGGGTCCACTCTGGAGGATCAGTAACAGAAATTGAGACTATTGTAACTTCAGTGAACAGATGTGTGAGCCAAACTGTAGTTAACATAGAACAGTTTATAAGGCTCGGGTAAAATAAGATGTTTCTAACACTTCCATTTGATATTTCCATCACTTTATTATAAGCAAGTTCAGTGAAAAGGTTTGTCTTATTTGTCAGGTCAATATTAGAGAAATGAAGTGATTTCTTTCCAAGGATGTACATCTAATAATCTTGGTTAAAGCTTCAATCTTGTTTTAAATGCTTTTCCATTGAAAATGATACCTCTCTTTCAGCTCCCCCATTTCTGAGAAGTATAAAATCTTATAATTTATTATTACCAAAGGGGAAAGGTGGGAGGAGGGATAAATTAACAGTTTGGAATTAACACATACACACTGCTATGTATAAAATAGATCATCAACAAGGAACTACTGTATAGCACAGGGAACTACACTCAATATTGTGCAATAACCTATAAGGGGAAATAATCGGAAAAAGAATAGATATTTTTATTGACATCATCTATCAATGACAGTTAAAGTGTAACCTAAGGGAAGCCGGTGGTGAGTGCTTCTGACCCTGAAGACTTCAGTCATCTAAAGTTTGGACTCTGCCTACTTCCCAAGGCCCTTAATGAACATATGTGTAGCCGTAGCTTAAAAAACTCCCCAGTTTGGGTTTCGGGGAGACACTGATTTTGAAAAAGCCCTGGTGTTCTCCTTACATGAATGGGACTCTTCCTACTGCTAAAACATGTCTGTCACATCCAGAGGATGGTATACCGTCTGATCGGGAAGAGTTTGGAAAAGGCATCTCATCTCCTCATCTCCTGGTGCTCGGGTTCACCCCTCCAGCGTCTTTACTAACAGTCTCCCCACTTGGAGATGTCAACACTGTCAACATCCTGTTGCGTACAGTTTGGAATTTGTCCAGAGGATGAAGCGGAAGGATGAGGAACAATGAGAGACAAGTCCTAGGTGTTCAGACAGGCACATGTCACTCTAATTTCCAATCAGGAAGATGAATTGACCAAAGGCTAGGGTTGCCCATGGAAACAGTATAGGGCTTGAGGAAATCCCACTGCTTTGTGGCCAGTTCCCATAAACACAAGTTGAACAATGGAACTCAGGGGCAGTAAAATTCACGAAACTGCAGAGTTGAAAATATCTATCACTGAAAAATGTCTTGAGGAAAGTCAGAGAAAAGGATTGGCAAGCAAGGGAGAATGGCAGGAAAGGGATTTGAGGAGGTAGAAAGGACTCGCCATTAAGCACAAGAAAAGGGACTGAACATTGCCGACATTGCAGTTGGCCAAAAAGGCTGTATGTGTTTTTTTCTGTATATATTCAAGAAAAGGGCATACACTTTTTTAGCCAACCAAACAGGTGGGCACTGGAAATCAATACTACAAAAGATATCACTTCGCATCAGTCAGAAGAGCCATCCTCATAAAGTGTAAACGCCAGAAATGCAGGACAGGGCAAGGAGAAGAGGGAGCCCTGTGAGGCTTATAGTGGAAATGTATATTGCCAACGGCCATTCTGGAGAAGTGTATTGTGTTTACTAAAGCATCTAAAAAATGAGCTACAGAGCATAGGGCACTTGCACTCATGGGCGTATATCTTGGGAAAAACAAAAATCGAGAGGACACAGGCACCCCAATGTTTACTGCCTCTCTGTTTAAAAGATCCTCGACTAGGATATAACTTAAATGTCTCTGGAGGGAAAAAATGGATAGAGATGTGGTACTTATGTAGAGTGGAATATTACTCAGCCTGGAAATCAATGAAATATGGCCAGTTGTAACAACTCCGGAGGAGTTACGTATGATCATTCTAAGTGACATAATTCAAAAAGAAAAAGACACATATCATAAGATATCACTTAAAGGTGGAATCCAAAATGGCTACACATGAAATAAATTACAAAACAAAAACATAGTCAAATATGTAGAAAACACGTGTAAGGCTGCTAAACGGGAAAGGTGGGGAGGGGTGAGGCATCATCCAGGAGGTTGAAATTAGCAAAGATACCATTCCAAATACCAAACTGATAATCAACAAGGCCTACACGGTAGCTAAAAGAACTGCACTCAGCACACTCAAGTCACCGGAAAAGAATATCTATGACTGGTAAGAATCTGAAAAAGAAATTATTGATGTCTCTCTGTACGTGAATCAAGTGGATGTACAGCAGCAAGAAACAGAGCTTTGAAAATCAGCTGTAAACAACATAGTAATAAATTGAAAAAAATAAACGACAGAGAGACAGAGAAAACCTCTTACAACTTTTCCTCAGGGACGGTGATGCAACATGGATTGAACACATCTAGACCCACAGCAGGATGAGACATAAGGCTGGAAACTGTTCGCGCTAAGAGAAATGTGAGGTTGGGTGAGGAAATGCACACCCTTTATAGTAATACTACCTGGTACCCATTCAATGGGTCCCAAATCTGCAGGTTCAAGGAATCTTCCTACAGCTAAAACATGCATGGAAAACCCAGAGGACTGTACACCATGTGATCGGGAGATGTGTCTAAAATGCACCTCATTTATCCTCTCCTGGTGCTCCTGTTCATCATTCCAGCCACGTTACTTAGAATCTCCCCACTTAGAGAATCAGCACATTTAAACTTCTGTTTCACACATTTTGCAAATTGTGAGGAGGATGAACGGGAAGAGGGGGAACCAATGAGAGAATAGTTGTAGGGGTTTGGACGGGCACATGTCACTCTAATTTCCCATTAAGAATAAGAATTAAAAAAAGGCTCAGCCCGCCTCGCCGGAGCCAAAATAGGGCCTGAAGCAATCCTGCGGTTTTGAGGCCAGCTCACAAAAGAGCAACTTAAAAAATGGAGCTCAGGGTCACTGCAATTCACAAACCTGCAGAGTTATAAATGAAAACTAACGTCCAAAAATATGTTGAGGTAAGGCAAAGAAGAGGATCTGAATGCAAGACAGAATTGCAAGAAACAGATTTCAAGAGATAGATTGGACTCGCCTTTAAAGCACATGAAAAGCGGCAGAATTTCGACAATGATGCAGTTGGCCCAAAAGGGAGTATGCGTTTTTTCCTGAATATATCCAGGAAAAAACGCATACGCACTTTATGGGCAACCAAGCAAGCAAGCAATGCAAATGTGCACAACAAAGAAGTCTCATTTCCCACCGGTCAAAAGGGCCATCCGAAAAAATTGTAAAAACCAGAAATGCAGGACAGGCCATGGAGAACAGGGAGCCTTTATACGCTGATGGACAGTGTGTGAACTGCCGAGAGCCACTCTGGAGAAGTGTATGGTGGTTCCTAAATCATCTAAAAAACAGAGCGACAGAGCATAGGGCACTTCCAATCACGGGAGTATATCTAGGGAAGTCTAAAAATCAACAAGACACAAGCACACCACAGTTTAGGGCTACTCTGTTTACAAGAACCTCAACTTCAGTACACCTTAAATATCCCAGGAAAGAGAACAATGGATAAAGAAAATGTGGTACTTATGTACAATGGAATATCTCTTCACCATGAAATCAATGTAATAAGGCTAGTAGAAGGATAAAGAGTGGATTGAGGTCCGATAATACTACTTGAAATAAGTCAAACAGAAAAAGAAACATATCATAAGATATCACTTATAGAGGGAGGATAAATATGGCTGCACAAAAAATGAATTACAAAACAGAACAGTGTCTCACATTTAGAAAACACACTTATGTCAGCTTAAGGGGAAAGGAGAGGTGGGGTGATGCATAAAACCAGAGTTTGAAATTAGCACAGATACCGTTCAATAAACCAAATAGGTATCAGACAAGATCTACACCTTGCTCAATGAACTGGCCTCAACACACCCTATAAACCGCAGAGAAATATATCTGAGTAATAAGAATCTTAAAACCCATGTATTGATATATCTCCATAAGGGAATCAAGTGTGCACAGAGCGGCACAAACACAGCAGTGAAAATGAGCTAAACCCCATTATAGAAATAAATTTTAAAACCAAAACGCAGAAACAATGAAAGAGAGAAAAATTCTTACAAAATTCACTCAGGGGCTGTGATGCAACCTGGAATGACCACATATAAACCCACAGCTGGATAAGACATAAGGCTGGACACTTGGGGCTGAAAGGATTGGAGAGCTTTGGTGAGCAACTGCCGAAAGTTTAATGCAATACTTCATGCTACTTATTCCAAGGGTCCCAACACTCCAAGTTGAAGGGAATCTTCCTACAGCTAAACCATGCATGGGAAATCCAGCAGATGGTATACCATATGATCGGGAAAGGTTTCTAAAATGCAC